>NC_051273.1:37933813-38181313 GCF_015220745.1 Sebastes umbrosus
CCAGTGAATCTGTTGGCTGGCAGGTGAAAAGAAGAGGCTGATGACTCCATGTTTATCAGAGTCCCGTTGCTGTTAACTCTCTCTGGATGAACCAGGCTATCTGTTTCCCCCTGCTTCCAGTCTGTATGTTAAACTAAGCTAACTGGCAGCTGGCTATAGCTCGTAACCATAGACTGTATATATACACAGTAGATGGCCGACACATCTCCACTTCCTCCCACTGTACAAAAGTGAAGCCAAAATCTCCTGGATACGGGAGCTGCCATCTTGACTTTTTGACGTCATTTGGAGTCTGTGCAGTAGTGATCGGGGGGCCTGGAGCAGCTGTATTGAGGTCCTGTCCACACAACCACCCGAGCCAATCATGAGCCTAGCATGGCTGCAGCTCGTTAACGTGAGCCACCTTGCTGCTACGTTAGCACCACGGTAGCTGTTAGAAAGACACAACAGCTAACCATAATATCTGTCTAGAACTACATTTATGATCAAACTGACATGTTCTATTACACAGACTCCTGACAGTTATGGAAAGTTAGTACTTTTCGTACAATTTCACTGTGGCATCAAATAACTAATAAAACAAACTTGTCAGAAAAATCTACAATTGAACATAAAGTACATCAGCGTGATAAGACAGAAACCATCTTTGGGAAAATTGTATTTGACGTGTACTTTGACTTTTAAGTTTGGCCCATGTCTCATATGCTAACATGGAGGGGGCGGGACTTATGACCCATACTGCAGCCAGCCACCAGGAGGCGATCCAGATGTTTTAGCTCCACTTTTGGGGAGCTGTCATCTCGTCCATCTTTATACACAGTCTATGCTCATAATACACAGGCACGAGAGTGATATCGACCGTATCATCTAACTTGGCAAACGAGTGAAAAAGCAAATTTCCCAAAATGTTAGACTATTCTTTAATGAGCTTTAACTAAATTAATAAGAAATATGAAATGGCAACTCAGCTGAGAAAAGTAGCCATGTTTTAGATGGAACAAAGAACATTTCTGACATAGTTCCAAAGTGTTATGAATGGCACAGCAACAACATGTAATTAAAACATTAATTATGCATTCAAATTATTTCTAAAAATGTTGTTATTGTCCAAAAACCAACAACAAAACTACAATATTAATAGAAAGAATTGGTGGAGAATTGTGAGTCAACAGTTAATACAAATGAACTCACTATTATTTCATAATTACAAATGATTTACTATAAAATAATGAATGACATCTTAAAGATCAATAATTAAGGTATTAAGGTGCCCATTATATTGCATGCCATTTTGCTAAGCACTGAACTAAGTAAGTTAACTTATTACCTCATAGTCACACGAGTTTATAATGTGTCATACATTCATTTATATATCAATCCATGCATGTGTCATGCATTTATTAAATACGGATTGCATACATATTCATAATATACAATTCATGGACTGCACGACGAGGCTTTCAAATGTGAGCAACTCATTTACAACTGACAATGTCACCTGGGTTAGAACAACCACAACATGAGGTTTTCAGTTTCTGAGGGAACAATGAATTAGTCTATCAAAGATCCAAGAGCAACGGCGGTCCGCTGAGCTGTGGTGAGTTCACAGCGACTACACACGGCCTTGGACACATAATCAATAATGTTGATTAGACCATAAAACACAGAGGAACGAGAAAAGACAGAAAACAGTCCTATACCTTAAAAAACTCAAAGAAACAAGGACACTATTAAAATAGCTTCTTTGCTTGATTTTTGTTTGATTACAAAGACACAAATACAACATATCTTTACAGTGGTACCAAACATTGTAAGAACAAGCATGCTGTGTCTGTCTTTGATTGAGTCCATTACTTGGTTTGTTACTGCTATTTCATTGCATTCAACCATCACATTTTTCTGCAGCTGGAGCAAAAGAGCCCACTCAACAAAGAAGGGAGAGTGTAAAATTTGAATTAGGAGCTGTTTTCTGTGGCAGGAGCATTGTGTCGACACTTTTTCACTTAATCCACTCTGTGAAGTGAATGGACTCGGTCATGATAGTACACACAACCTGTGACATTCAGCTGTTTATACACAAATGTTGGAGTAGTAATCCACAAAATCCCCCCCCAAATCCCCTTAATCACAGCTGGTTGATCCTGAACAAAAACACTGTTAGTCTGAATCGCTCACTCAGGAGCATTTGATGAACTGGAGAGCGCAGCCTGAGAGAGGATGCAGGACGAGAGCAGGTTAATGGAACGGCTTAACACGGAACTGTTAACTGTAACTGTCATGCAGAGTTGAATCGTCAATGTACTGTAACACTACAGACGCATGTAAAAGGATAATCAAATTATCATGTTGTTTTACCCTTAATTGTATTTGCTATGTAAGCTATGCATATGACAGCCGGCTTTACATCCCGCCTCCGAGTGTTGCCATTTGGAACAGCTATAAAATCCTTCAGATGAGGTCAGCCGAAACATCGTACATACTACGTCTTTACGAGCATGACCTAGTATTTTCAGTCTGATAATTCAACAGTTTTACAACAAACTGCGACTTTCTTGACTTTCAAAATTATCTTTTAAATAGACACATCATATGTGAAATTCACGGAGCAATTCAAACGGGATCAAAAAAAGTGTTTGTCTCTCCGCGTTGACTACTGTCCCACGGTGTTCTACCGGAAGGTGATAGGACTCCGCCTCTCTATACACATGCCCGAGCACACATTTAACCAAGACTAGCTCGAAATCCATCCAATAGCTGATGAGACAATTTCACTTAAAACCATAAATTTCAAACTCATGGTGGCGTAACAGGAAAAGTCAGGTTATCATCAAAGTCATCACTGGGAAACAATGAACATCTGTAACTATTCAAGGCAATCCATATACTAATTTTGTTGAGATATTTCAGACTGGACCAACCGACGAGACGACACCACTATCCATAGAGCCACACCGCTAGCATGGCTAAGACCTAATTAGAATAACTGGAAAACAACTGAGGCAAACTGGAAAAACTTGTTGGTGTAGTTGTGCCTCCGCCAAGCAAAAATGTAAATACATAGAGCTTGTCACCAGAAGATGCAACACATTGCGTAAGGCTGTTACACATCAGGTTAAAAAATCCATACAAGGCATAAGAACAGTACATGAACTTTATGACCGAGCAGAGGTGCAGACGTTCGGGCATCTGAAGCCTCTCTCCAGTAATTCACTCAAGAGGCGGAGTTGGATTAGTTTGGAGTGTCTGGGCAAAACAGTGATGGGGGAGGGAGGGGCGACAAGTTGATGTGAATAATTATCACTGATGTTTCACTGCCTTTGTTCTAGGTCCAAAGGATCCGGATTTTAAGTTGAATAGCATTTGTGGCTGGACTTATTATGTGTGATCAAATAATTCTCAGTCCTGGGATTAAAAAAAATGTAAAAATGAAGTATTCTTTCTTTCTTTTTTTTCTAGCAATGTAAGTTACTGAGGCCACATGGGTATAGCCCATTTCTCTCTACCCTTCACCCTCTGATTTTAATATTGCAAAACATACAGATTGTCTCTGGTATTTCAATGACTACGCACTCATCAAAGTTGTTCAATCATTCATTGATTTAAACATTTACTTTAGTGAAAGTTCACATTATTAAGCCTAACTTGAAACAACAGATGGATCCAGTAAGACAGTAAGTTACACTTTTTAATTCTTAATCTGCTCGCAAGAGTCCTTGGTTGATGCTGTGTGGTGAAATGAGTGTGTGCAAGCAAGATATGCTAATTTACCCTTATGCAAACTCCTTGCACAGTCTGATATTAATACTTTAAATCCATTTAAATGAAACAAACACAGCGGCTGAAGAAGTTTATACTAGAAAGATAGAAAATGGTTTTCTATAGTTTAAAGAAAAGAGACCTTGGCTTCGGAGCTGGCATTTGAGATTATTTTGAAAACTGATGTTATCTTGTTTAAGTGTAATTATCACATGGGTGATATGTTAAGAGAGAAATTCAAATAGAAAAGTGAAGTTGAATTGATCAAGAGGCGTCTCATTTCATTATCATCTGGGGTTAACAGTTGAACCCTGTGATGTCTGGAGTTTCCAACACTATTTGAATTCTGCGCTCTGAGAGAATCAGGCACTCAAACACATTAAAAGCACGTGAACTAAAGAAAGATTGCTAGATAGATGTATGTGGGCTCAGTGAAAAGATAAACTGCTTTGGCATTTTACCCCGAGGCTAAATTTCAATTATAGGAACTCCACTGAGGAAAAAGAAGAGAAAATGAAATCTTTGTGAAAAGGCTGATTGATGACCAATTGAAGTATCAGTTCAGGTATCATTGAGCAGAGTAATCATTGAGATACTATCTGAATCCCAACCAGGCTACTAGTGGAGTTGCCGCAGGCTATACGGGGAAAAATGAGAAGCTCAAGTAATTTCAAAAACAAAAATAGAAATTATGATTTATTTAAAATATATATCAACAGTCTGTTTAGGAGGAAAAAATAACCAATCCAAATTGGTGTTACACTGATATTCTAGTAAATGTCCTGTCAATATAAGCAGTAGTGTGATGATTGTGGTTAGTTTTTGTTTCAGGTTGTTGGATTTTTGTTTGCTTGCTCTCTTTGTTCCCTTCCCCCCTGTGTTTCTACTCCTGGCAGGGCATGTGTGTGGCAGGGGGCGTGGCTGGCTCCGCCTGCAGCAGCAGACAAGCACACCGGTTTCTCCAATCAACCTCATCACCGCTCCATAAAAGCCTGGTCTCCACTCCACTTCTGCACCAGATAATTCCATCTCATGTGGTAGAGCATCACGTTCCCTTTGTGTAGATTTTTCTAGTTTAAGATTTTTCTAGTGTTTCCCTTGTGGCTGCGTACTTACCGTGGTCTTTTGTCCTCCTGTCAGATCTTCCGGTCTGCCTCGCTGCTGCATGCTTCCGCGTCCTCAGTGACTGAGTTTCCGTGTGCTTCGTCCTTGTGGTCCATTTCCTCCGAGCCACGAGGCCGGCCAGCTCCCTGCCCTCCTGCTTGCGTTTTTGCCTCATTGTTAATAATAACTCTGTTACCTTTTTTACTTACCTGTGCCAGTCTCTGCTTTGGGTTCCAACTTAAACAAAACCTAACAGAATTATCTGGCCAAATGGACCCCGCAGAGACTAAGAAGCTTCGACAAGCTTTGTCCTCTCAAGGAATCTGCGTTGGACAACACGAAAGGGCCCTGCGAGGAATAATGGACAAGCCTGACTAATCTTACTACCAACATGTTCAGCTCGGCGACCGCAGGGATCAGGTCTCCACACATCTCTCCACGTTGGTGGCTCCAGTCCACACTCCAGTTCCTGCCTGCAGCTCCAGTTCTTCCAGCCGGTCCGCCCGGACATTCCCGTGAACCATTCATTTCCCACTCCCGTCAGGTATTCAGGTATGGTAGGGTCACGCAGTCAGTTTTTACATCAGTGTTCCTTAGTTTTTTACCAACAACCGTAACTTATACCTTGATAAAGCCAAGGTAACTATTTATTATGAGTTTGTTGTCGGAGAAAGCTTCGGCTTAGGCTTTGGCCATTGTTAAAAGTAACTCGCCCATTTGTCAATCTTTTTCTTCCTTCATAGCAGAGATGCTTAAAGTTTTTGATCACCCGCATGCCAAGGAAAGGAAGCCAGTAGTCGGCTCCTTTCTATACGCCAGGGCTCCGATCTGTCTGCATTCTCACAGCCGAGAGCGTGTGGGATGATTAGAGCATTACAAGGGGTTTTTCTTTGTGGTTTAAGTGAGGATTTAAAAGATGAGCTAGCTGTCTGAGATGAGACCCTTCTCTTTAGAGGGGCTAATTTCGTTAGCCATTCGCTTGGATAATCGCCTCTGTGAGAGGCGTAGGGAGAGAGCAGGTAGGCAGAGTGTACCCTTCCCCCCTCTCCCAGCCCAAGGCACTCGTCCAGCCAGCACCAATCTGCATCTCCTCTGCCGCCTTCCTCCACCTTATCTTCACCATCGGCCTCAGTTGATCCCATCACAGAGGAGTCCACGCAGGTGGGGAGGATGAGTCTCACTCCTGCGGAACGTCGACGTCGTTCTCCCAGAGACTCCTGCATTTACTGCGGAACAGGCGGACCACATCATAGGCCCGAGGCCCCACTCTGCAAAAAGAGCCGGCTCATCAACCACAGGACCCCTCTTGTGGTTGATGAGCCGGCTCATGCTGGTGAGCCATACATCTGCTGTATACCCTCCTCCAAAGGCATCCAGCTCAAAGGTACTGTGTCATGGTCTCAAGTTTCCGTGCCTCTACAAGTCCTGATAGATTCTGGTGCCGATGAAAATTTAATTGACTCTGTTTTTGTTTCCTCGCTCCAACCTACCCTCCGAGCCTCTTCCTGAGACCAAAGACGTGTTCGCCCTAGATGGAAAGCTTCTCGCCCGTATCACTCACGTACTGCTCAGTGTCACTGCTCCTGTCTGGTAATCATCACGAGTCCATATCACTATACATTATCTTCATCACCCACTGCACCGCTAGTGTTAGGTCTCCCCTGGTTAAAACTCCACAACCCACCACAGTGACTGGTCTACTGCTTCATCACTAATTGGAGTCTTTTTGTCAATTTGCATTGTTTACCACTCGCCATTCCGACCACTGTCACTTACCACACCCCGCCCCACTAAACCAGTTAACCTCACTTCGGTCCCTTCGGAGTATCACGACCTCCAGGAGGTTTTAGTATGGATCGCGCGTCATCTCTACCCCCTCACAGACCTTATGACTGTGGTATTGATTTGCTCCCTGGCGCCCCCTACCCATCTAGCATTCTTATAATATTTTAGGCCTGAAAAGGAGGCCATGGAAACTTATATCACTGACTCTCTGCTGCTGGACTCATCCGTCCCTCTTCCTCGCCCTTGGGGGCAGGTTTTCTTTTTTTGAAAAAAAGGACAAGACTCTCCAACCTGTATTGACTACAGGGCCCTTAATGACATTACGGTTAGAAACAAGGTATCCCCTTCCCTCTCATTGACCTCTGCCTTCGGCCCCCTGCATCAAGCCGACATCTTCTCCAAGCTGGATCTCCGCAACATTACCACTGGTGAGAATAAAGGAGGTGGACGAATGAAACAGCCTTTAACACTCCTCTGGGACATTTTGAGTATCTTGTCATGCCTTTTGGACTAACCAGTGTTCCTGTTGGTGTTCAGGCTCTCATTATTTGATGTCCTGCGTTAATATGCTACCGTTTTGTATTCGTCTACCTAGATGATATCTTGATCTTTTCGCGTACACCCAAAGAACATGTCCAGAATGTTAAACTTGTGTTACAAATGACTACTTGAAAACAGACTTTGTGTTAAGGCTGAGAAATGTGAGTTCATGTGTTCATCTGTCAGTTCCTGGGTTTTGTGGTGGAGAAAGGGCAGATCAAACCGACCCTGCCAAGGTTCAGGCAGTGGCCGATGGCCCACTCCGACAACAAGAAGCAACTCCAAAGGTTCTGGGGTTTGCCAATTTTTGCCGCAGGTTTATGCCGTGACTATAGTAAAGTTGCTACACCACTAACCAAGCTAACATCTGTTAAAGCTCCTTTTGAGTGGTCTCCTGCAGCTGAGACTGCTTCTTCAAAAGTTGAAGTATTTGTTTTCCTCTGCTCCTGTGTGTCTCACCCTGATCCTACAGCTCAGTTTGTGTGGAGGTGGACGCTTCAGACTCCGGTGTGGGGGCAGTAATATCCCAGCGAATCCACGTCCGACCAGAAGTTGCCATCCCTGCGCTTTCTTCTCCCGCCGGCTCACCCTGGACCAAAAAAGAACTATGAATGGGAAACCAAGATCGGCTGGCGGTGGTGTTAGCTCTGCCAGATGGAAGCACTGACTGGAGGGCGCAGCTCATCCTTTTGTGGTATGTGACGATCATAAAAACTTAGCTTACCTGTGTTTCGTCTGCTGACTCAACTCGCGCCAGGCTCGGTGGGCTTTTGTCCATGGGCCGCTTCAACTTTACCCTCACCTACCGGCCAGGCTCGAGGAAGTGTTAAGCCCGATGCGCTGTCACGACAGTTCGCTCCTCAGTTGAGGAGACGTCTGAGGAAACCACTGCCATCTTCCTGCGTGGTGAGAGCAACCAGATGGGAGATTGAAGGGGTGGTACAGGAGGACCTAGAGGATAATCCGGCTCCCGAGGGTTGTCCACCGAACCGGCTATTCGTGCCTGCCAGATCTCCAGTGCTCCAGTGGGGACATGCTTCCAGGGTGGCATGTCATCCAGGGTTTCATCATACCCTGGCCCTCAGTCAGCAATGCCTCTGGTGGCCCTTCCATGTCAGCTGACACCAAGGAGTACGTCTCGCCTGCTCCGTCTGCGCCCGCAGTAAGGCATCTCAACGTGCTCCGTTGGCTTTCTTCGCCGCCTTCCCATTCCTCACTGACCTTGGTCCTACATCACATGGATTTCGTCACTGGCTTGCCGCCGTCAGAAGGTAACAAACTATTTTGACCATAGTTGATCGTTTTTCCAAGGCTGTGCACTTCATTCCCCTGCCTAAACTACCTTCTGCTTAGAGACTCAAACCTGCTCATACTGCATGTTTTTATACTCCATGGCATTCCTCAGGACATTGTGTCGGACAGGGGTCCGCAATTCTCCTCCCAGGTATGGAAAGCTTTTTGCCGGGCAAGGGGGGCGTCGCCAGCTTGTCATCAGGGTACCACCAACAAAACCAACGGCCAGATGGAGTATGCAAATCAAGACCTAGCGGCGACTCTTCGTTGGTCACCTCTCGTCATCCGGCCTCCGGTCCACCCACCTCCCCTGAGTTGAATATGCCCACAACTCCCTGGTTTCCTCCGCCACTGCATGTCTCCATTCATGGCTTCTAATGGCTTCCAACCCCCCACTCTTCCCAACCAGGAGACGGACCCGGCAGTTCCCTCTGTGCAGGGTCATCTTCGGCGTGCCCGTTGAGTCTGGCACGAAACTAGGGCAGCTCTCAACCGCACCGCTACCAGGAATCAGAGATTGGCGGACCGCCACCGCACTCCAGCCCCTGATTACCATCCCGGTCAGAAGGTCTGGCTCTCCTCCCGTGACCTCCCTCTACAAGTTGAGTCCCGGAAAACTGGCACCCATGTGCATTGGCCCATTTGAAATTAAACGCATTAACCCCTGTGTGGTTAGACTCAAGCTGCCTTCCTCATTGAATGTTTCACCCAGCATTTCATGTGTCACTGCTTAAGCCAGTTTCCACCAGACCTCTGTGTCCTCAAGCCGAACCACTCCACCCCCCCGGATCATTGACAGTCACCCTGCATTCACTGTCCGACAGTTGTTGGATGTACGGAGTCGTGGTCGGGGATTCAGTACTTGCTGGATTGGGAGGGGTATGGCCCGGAGGAGCGCTCCTGGATTTCTCGCTCTCTCATCTCTCCTTAGAGACTTTTGTGTTCAGTACCCGGACAAGCCGGGTAGACTGCCAGAGGTATCCCTTGCTAAAGGTAATGAATAAACAGTTGAAATAGCTAGCTAAGGTAATGAATAAACAGTTGAAATAGCTAGCTAAAGTAATTCCTAAACAGTCGAAATAATTAGCTAATGCAATGGATAAACTGCTGAAATAATTAGCCAAAAGCAATTGATAGAGTAGAAATAATTAGCCAAAATTGATGAATAAACAGTTGAAATAGCTAGCTAAAAGTAATTGAAAACAGTTGAAATTATTAGCTAAACGTAATGGATAAACTGCTGAAATAGCTAGCTAAAAGTAATGAATGAACAGTTGCATTAGCTAGCTAAACGTAATTGATAACAGTCCAAATTAATTAGCTAAATGTATGTATAAACGTCTGAAATAATTAGCCAGTAATTGCTAGGTTGAATTGGACAGTACACTGCCACTCCAAGTGGTAGTAATACGAATGCAAACTTTAACAAACCAACCTAAATATTGACAAATCAATTGTTTGAAAAGATGACAGTATATTTTATTCAACATCCACTACAATTGAAATCAACTTCATTTGGAACATGACTGGTGTATTTTGATGAGGGAGACTTGGGTTTCTCTGGTAGGGATGTGGGAGTACTGTCAGACATATGTGATTGGAACTCACTGGCCTCGCCACAGTACCAGAATCTTTTCCCCTCATGAAATTGTTCTTTGTTTGCACTATGATATAACACATTCCTATTTGTAGGCATAAAAAGCAGTGTGGTTCACATGGAAACATCTGGCTCTATAGCTATTAAAATGTTATCTGTGGAGGTTCAGGTATAATTGGTAGCACTCAACAACCCCACCAACTGTCAGGAAACAAGAAAGTGGTGTTCGTTTTTTGTGCCTACTGTGTTCTAGCATTCAGATATCCTCAACTGGCTTAATCAGGCGGCCCGCTTAGTGTGAGAATGAAAGTTCACAGTGAAACACAAGGTTTTGCATTAAATCCACGGACGACTTTTCTGCCTCTTACCCTTAGGTCAAGGGTGACAGCTCAAAGAGCGCCTTAAATCATGAGAACTGGCTTACCTTTCAGTGGAGCTGGAGACGCACCTACACTAAGTCAGTAAAGTCTGTGGATTTATCGGGATCTGAACCCCTCCCCTGCGCTGCATATAAATCAGCCATGGTGCAGTGAGAGCCTGACTGTGGCAAGATGGCTGAGGGTGAGGATGGGTGGTATGTGAGGGGGGCAAAGGGCAAGAAGCAGCACTGCATTATTACCCTCTTGTAGGTGTATTTAATAGCAGATCTGTATATGATAAGTCATTTTAGCCGACCAAATTCCTGTAAATACCACGGCCTCTCTGGAGCCTTTTCTCAGTTAGCAGGATGGGATGCCTGAGGAGAGGAAATCCAAACAGCGGTCAGTCGGCTGAAAAGAGCCAACTGTGGAATACAGAGACAGACTCACTCCAACATTACAAATGACTGTAATCTGAAAGAGAGAAATTATAACCAAACTGTTATTTCTACTGGTCTCTTCCTGGGTGTGTGGGAGTATATGAATGAAATAACAATATGGGACAGGATTTCTCTGTGAGCAATTAGTAACCTGATACTGGAGCGTCTCTAATGATCTCAGTTATGAAGGATGCCCTTTGGCAAAGCACACCAATTACAGAAATGTTATCGTCCACGTGTCCCAATGGGGGGGGAGTTGATTTTGTGTCATTTTTGTGAATTTTTTGGAAGACGTATCGATAGTTTGCTCTCAAAACAAATGAACTCCAGTAATTAGCAATAGTACAGTACCATGCCGTGTTTTATCTAGCTGAACCAAAGCCTTCACTATGTCTGCAGTTTAACAAGTGTTCACACCACAGCTTCCCCCCCCCCCCCCCCCCGTATTAAATCAATTACCATTCATTTATTAATCTCTGACAGACTGCAGATAGTGCTGTCCGCTTCAAGTCTTTCAGTGATAAGTTACAGTGTGTCACCGTGTCCAATGTGGCTCCATGGTTGCAGCTGGTTCTTATGTAAATTATACTCACATTTGTACAAGCTGACCTGTAGTATGTAGGGAGAGTGGGGCACAACCTAACACATTTAGGTTTGGGCTAAATCATTTAAAAAGTATTTGACATTAATCATGTTTTTATACAGGCAACATACACATCTCTGCTACAAATGAAGTTCAAACTTCAGTTTGCTTCTAGGACCTACAGTTCTTGTACAATTGCACCACCATAGTGGTGGAAGTGGTGGGGTAATTTTAACAGACAAGGGTTAGTTGTAACACTTGCTAGAAAAGTCTGTTTGAACGCAATTCATTCAATACAATTCTATCTAAATGATATACTATAGGTGGATGGTGGATAGTGTTTGTGGATTCTATCTGTCTTTTCCATCTATATCATAGGATGGGAGGTATCTATACAGGTCTGTTTATTGATCCATCCATCTATTGGTCTATCATCGATGGATGTAGATAGATGGAGTAGCACAATGGTTCCCAACCTATTTTCCTGAAGACTCCCCTACTTGTATCTAAGAAAAGCCCCCCCCCCCCATATTTGCTGACGTCATCAGCTAAAAAAATATTACTAATCCTCGAACAATTGATTAAAGTGGAGTTAGTCTTTTTTTTTTTTTTTTATGAATCAACTTTCTTTATTGATAAACTTGTTAGTGCGTGCCTCCCTTTGTGTGTAGCAAGCAGGTGAAACAGTGAAATGTTGTTTTTTGAAAAGGCTAAAAGCCAACAAAATATGGATTGAAGAAAAATATTTCGTTAGATAATTCAATTCAATTCAATTTATTTTTATACAGTATAACATCAAATCATAAAAGAAGCTTTCTCAAGACACTTTTAACCGGACTCTATAATTTAGAAGACCCAACAGGAGGTCCCCCATGAGCATGCATTCTTATGCGACAGTTATTGGAAATGTTTGGATCACACGAGTCGGAAACAATCCGGCGCAGCCACCACTGGAAATCTAATTGTACAAATAGTATAATACTAATGAATTAGGGGAGCCTGATCTTTACCCGCAACTGTGTACAAATTCTGGGTCCAAACAGATTGTGGCCTACTAATTAGCAAAAATCGATCTTTTTAAATAGTTTTTATATACAGACTTTAGCATAAATTATCCAGTAAGTGTGTTTATTATGATTTTAGATATACATGTAACAAAATCTAATTTTGGACAACAGAGAAATCCTTGCGCACCCCCTGTGATCTTTAGCGCCCGAAGCCCAGGGGTTGGGAACCACTGGTTTAGGCAACACGACTCTTATTAAGATGGTAAATTATTATTATTATATTCTACTTATACACAGAGCTCAGTAATCAAAAAACAAGTATGACAGCAAAGAAATTTACTTAAACTTAAAACACTCTGGGCTGACCAGTGATGCATTGGTTAGCACTGTCGCCTCCCAGCAAGACGGTCTCAGGTTTGAATCTGGAATCTTCTGTGAGGAGTTTGCATGTTCTCCCCGTGTTAGCGTGGGTTTTCTCTGGGTTCTCCGGGTTCCTCCCACAGTCCAAAGACATGCAGGTTCATTGATGACACCAAATGTCCCGTAGTTGTGCACGGTGTGCTGTCCCCAGAATTGTCTCTGGAAAACAAGCAATTTAGTAATTCTACAAGAAATGATTGCACTCTGTGTATTGTATTTTTTCAGGTTTAAAAGTTCGAATGCATGAAGCCTCCAGTTTATTATTCTACAGTAGAATCCTGGAAATATGTCTAAAAAGTCAGTCATCACATTCAAAAAACAACAGGGAAGAGTGAAAGAGCATTTTAGTACTGGAAAGCACCATCTTTCACAGATGTACTGTAACAGGCACATAATGGGCACACATGTGTACCTTCTGGCCTGATGTGATTGTACAAAGTACAAAGAAGTTTGTAGGACTTTATGGAATACATTTGTAACAGTTCAGTATGAACTAAAAGTGTTACATAAGTCATTTAAGGTAGCACACTAAATGAGGCCCCTGGGTGGTAGGAGAGGAAAAAGTACTAGTACACAGATGTTTCCAGTATTACCTAACAAGGCTAACAGTCTACAGTCATACTAGCAGCTTTGCAAAGTCGTATTTAGGCAGAGCAGCGCTTTGAGCTAAATGTTAAAGGTGCTGAATGCGAGATTGGGAGCATTTCTATTGCCTCTGCACGGCTCTCAACATGGCAACAGCTGAGCAGGCAGCTCGTAGCTAACAGTGCTAACAGTGAAACAACGACAACACTGCTGACAGAGCAAACGGTGCTAACCTGGGGGGGGGGGGGGGGGGACCGGATGGTGGGTGCTATGCTTCCGCGACAGCGCTGAAGATTCAGCTTCTCTCTCTCTCTCTGTCTCTGTCTGTGTGTGTATGATTGAAGCTAGCAATCTTCACCTGAAACATACAGTTAGCTCGTAAGTTAATAGCAAACATTCCAGTAGCTAACGTTGGCTTGCAAGTAGTCCCATTCCGGACAGTGGTTATAGCATAGGCCTACTCTGCAGCAATTTCTGTCCACTTCTTTCTCAACAGTTTTTCTTCTTGTATATTTCCACCAGGAGCAGGATGTGACATCATCTCCAAAATAATCTAGTTCTAGTCTTGTAAATAGTTGGTGCCTTCAAATGAAACTCTTGAGCTTGTGTTTACAACGTGGGAAGTCGTGTTACTCGTTATGCTTGGCGTTCAAGCGGTTAAGTCGTGAGAACACCGCTGCTAAACGACGGCAATATTAACGTTACTGTGGCGTCTAGAAGCCACAGAGGCTAACAATTTAGCAAGCTAGCAAGTGGGTAACAATACAGTAAATGCAAAGACATAATGATAGAGGAAAAAGATGAGTCCGTTGGGAATGTCAACATTTTCCTCAGATATATTATAAAAATATGAAGAAAACACTTGTGCAGGCTACGTTCTTAAGTGTTAAGATTATGGGGACATTATTTATTTTATTATTTTATTATTTGCTCGGAACTTGGTAGAGCAGCTTTCGCCTGTTTTGCGCCCTGGTCATGGAATAACCTTCAGACACACTACAGCTTCATGATTTAGTCTCCCTGGGAGAGTTCAAGGCTCTGATAAAAAACTGTGTAACTGAAGAGTGCAATTGCTATTCCTAAACTGGATTTTGTATTATGTATCTGTTGTCTTTTGTCTGTTTTAACATGCTCCATTTGTATAATTTTTGTAACTTTGTAATGGTGTGCCATATTGGCCAGGTCTCCCTCGAAAAATACATTTTAATCTCAAGGGACCTCTTGGTTAAATAAAGGTTAAATAAAAATAATAAAAATAAAAACACAATATACTACTAAAATTAGAATATATTCACTTAATATGCACCGAAAAATTAATTTCCATGACCTCTGCCATTTCTGACAACGTCAACAAACACGTCACAACTCGTGACCTCGGAGCTTTCAGAAACTTTCCACACCACCCCATTTGAAGGCACCTATGACCCTGCAAGATCCACAGTCTTTGCAAAATATGATATTCTGTGACTAAAAACTCTGTGTGAGGGTGTCAGACTTCAGTCTTTTAAAAGTCTTCCAGTGTATGGTAGGCATTGGGTCTACAGTATGTTACATTACTTCTCCAAAATGCAGTTTCTCTCTGAATCAGAAACGGTCTCATTCTTTCAAATGTTTTGATGGAAATAAAGTCAGAAAGATGGCTGGCACCCTTGAACTCTCTGGGCACAAGAAAAGGCACTAACGCTGGTTTCATACAACATCAACATTGGGATGGGATGGCTTGGATCCGTGTCTCACAGTGATCTGTCTAAAGTTCTACCGAGAGCAACACTGACTCAGTGATTACATCACTGCCTTTAGCCAACTCAAGGACGCACAAAATCAATGCTCCTGATGCAAATGCACAGTGGGAATTCACTTTAAAGCTAATAACATTAAGCTTGCAGCGCTGCGATGTCGGCCCACATTGTAATGTTATGTAAATCTGACCATATGACAGCTTCATTTAATGGGGAGTGTGCGAGATTATGCATGATAGTGGCCCATTTTGCTCCCCCGTGCTCATCTCTGCATCCCGGTAAATAATCAGCACATAATTCTGCGTATTAGGAGAAGACATTCAAAAATGCCGAAGCAGGCCCCCGGAGAATCGACGCTGGAATTTTATGCAGAGGAAGAAATTGGGAGGGTAGAGGATGGGGGGATACATCATGTTGGAGGGTAGAGGATGGGGGGGTACATCATGTTGGAGGGTAGAGAATGGGGGGTACGTCATGTTGGAGGGTAGAGATGGGGGTACATCATGTTGGAGGGTAGAGGATGGGGGTACATCATGTTGGAGGGTAGAGGATGGGGGGGTACGTCATGTTGGAGGGTAGAGGATGGGGGTACATCATGTTGGAGGATAGAGGATGGGGGGTACTTCATGTGGAGGGTAGAGGAGTGGGGGTACATCATGTTGGAGGGTAGAGGGATAGGGGGGTACATCATGTTGGAGGGTAGAGGATGGGGGTACATCATGTTGGAGGGTAGAGGATGGGGGTACATCATGTTGGAGGGTAGAGGATGGGGGGGTACATCATGTTGGAGGGTAGAGGATGGGGGGTACATCATGTTGGAGGATAGAGGATGGGGGGTACATCATGTTGGAGGGTAGAGGATGGGGGGTACATCATGTTGGAGGGTAGAGGATGGGGGGTACATCATTTGGAGGGTAGAGGATGGGGGTACATCATGTTGGAGGGTAGAGGATGGGGGGGTACATCATGTTGGCGGGTAGAGGATGGGGGTATATCATGTTGGAGGCTACCCTCCAACATCATGTTGGAGGGTAGAGGATGGGGGGGTACATCATGTTGGAGGGTAGAGGATGGGGGGTACATCATATTGGAGGGTAGAGGATGGGGGGGGTACATCATGTTGGAGGATAGAGGATGGGGGGTACATCATGTTGGAGGGTAGAGGATGGGGGGGTACATCATGTTGGAGGGTAGAGGATGGGGGGTACATCATGTTGGAGGGTAGAGGATGGGGGGGTACATCATGTTGGAGGGTAGAGGATGGGGGGGTACATCATGTTGGAGGGTAGAGGATGGGGGGGTACATTCATGTTGGAGGGTAGAGGATGGGGGGGTACATCATGTTGGCTGGAGGGCCCATCACTCATCAATTTGTTTGTAAACACCAGATTTATGTGCAGTAAAGCAAGTCCTCGGCTAAACTGCTGGAGGGCCCTCTCTCTCTCTCTCTCTCTCTCACAGACACACACACACACAGTATCGCCTCCAGCATGTTTCGGAAAAAATTACCAGGAAATCTCCACGTTGCTGGCATTCCAAAATCTTCAGTTTCCAAGCAGAGAAATAAGGAGGCCAGTACGCGCTCTCCAGTTGACGGTTCACATCAGAGGCTGGAGAGCAATAAGCTGATGATATAACTACTGTATTTACTGTAAGCATCAGGTCGGCTGTGGATAAATATTTCTGTTTGATTTCAAATTTTACATAACTGGCTGCTGTTTTTGTTTCTGACATTTCTAGTTTTGTCCACAGAGAGATCACTTTGCACGCTCTTATATTTCAGATTGCCATTTCAATTTAGCAATCTGCAGGGAGGAAATGAAATGCTCAGTGACTTACTGCTGATATGGAGCACACAAGTAAAGATGACAAATGGAAAGGATTAAATCAAGCGGGTCTTGGAAGGCGACAGTATGAGGAGAGGAAAAAAAAAAAACACTCTCAGAAGGTCTTTAAATTATTCTAACAACTCCATCAAGCTGATCCCAGCAGTAAGCATACTTCGTATCTGAGTGCATTTGCTGATTGTGGCCACAAGAAAGAATAAAAGAAGAGGAGACTGTATCTGTGTGTGTAATTAAACCGTCGTCCAGATGTACACCCAAAAGACCATCGCGACTGTAGGATTTCTATTAAGCAGGTGATTCCAATTCGTCTAAAGAGCGGTCGGGGACTCGCAGCATGAGGCGGGAGGAAATGAATCGGAGCTGTGTAAGCACGGAGCACTCGCCGCCACTGAAGGGCTTTTAAATGACTCTTGAAGAGAGTGAAGGAGCCCTGGGTTCTACTTGTTGGGAATAAATCTCTTTCATCTGCAGGTACGCTACTCGGGAGGTCACCGAGAGGTTCAGGGGAGCACGAGGAGAAGACAGAGAGCTCATTATCTGGGCAATCCGATGGAGCAGGAGCCAAAGGGCTGGTGTTAACCAGCGACAGGGGGGTGAAGCTGGAGCACACCAGCAGGGCAGGTTTGGCCTAAATCAGAAAGAGAGGCGATTATAATATTTTCTCATGTAAGTCAACAAAATACTGCAAAAAGACTAAACAAGGACACAGAGGACGTGGTGCTATTGCAAAGCTTTTATTGAAGAAAGAAAAAAACAGTTGACTACATGCCTCTTCAAAAGATCAAAAACAGATGCAATGCTTTACTTTAACAGAGGGTCAAAGCTCTTTAAGGCGAGTTTCACACTCATTTGAGACTCCACTGCTGCCGCTGTAAGCACGGCGGCTGATGGAAACATCTACTGTATGGATACAGAGATGGCCCAAACAAAGGGATCCTCTTTATTTACTTTGGTAAAGACAAGTAAACATCTTGCGAGGCGCGGCAATACTTGCGATTCAATACTGCTCGGACCAAAGGCACTTTACAAACATGGGTAGAACAAAGACAGTAGACAACCACAAACACACTGAACAATAAAAAAATCATTACGGCCTTTTCTTTATACTCGTAGCATCAGGCTTCTTGTCAGATACGCTCCCACAAAAGATGTGTGATGTGTCCACAGACTGTCCATACAAATACTGTAAACAGGAGAGTTTAATTCAACTTTTATGGCACGCTGAGGTTTAAATCTGTGAATGCTAGGGTACGCTTTGTGAAAAACATGTGTTAATAAGCCAATAATGAAATATTATGATACATATAAACCAAATCATATAAAACAAACGATTAGACTGTTATCAGGCCATTAAATAGGCGTTATTGGTTATCAGCCCCATAGATGTGGGTCAGTATGGCCCTACCACACCCAATACTAGGTTTATCATCTATTCACATGGTAGATCACGGAAAGAAGGTATAAAAGAACACGACAGCGACCTCTAGTGGCCGTAGTAATTATGCCAAAAACAGGAGCAGAAGCAGAAGTCAGGCGCTGTAGTATAGACAGATTGAAACTCCATATAGGTTGGAGGTCACAGGGTTCTCACCCAGGAGGCCAGAATTTGCATCCCATGTGAAACCAACAACATGTATTTGTCTTTGTGTTCACCATCCTTGAGTTTGACTTTAAGTTATTTTAAGCCAAAACACGAGCTAAACTTAACTAAGTGGTTTTGTTGCTGAAACCTAAGAAAGCTGTTTTGTTTGTGCTAAAAACATAACATTTCATTCAGTTTTACATATTAAAACTTGTTGCTTTTGTTTCCCTTTCACTTTTAAAACATAGTTATTTAAGCCAAAACACAATCTTTTCCCCTAAACTTCACAGTTTTTATTCCCTAAACCAAAAGAAGTTGTAGTTTAGTTAACTAAATCAAAGAAGTTGTATTGTTTGTGTAAAAAAACGTAACGTTTCATTTCGTAACAGTTTTACAACGTGTTGCATTTCAGTTTCACTTTCACAATGTAGTAGGCCCCTCCTGACCCACATCTAGGGTGCTTATAGCAACTGATGACGCCTATTTAATGGCCTGATAACAGTCAAAACCAGAAAAAGACCTTAGACATAGGGTATTAGTATACTATTTTTACTGTTTACGCAGCAGTTTGCAGCCTATATATTAAATAATCTGCTTAAAACTACATTAATTAATATTATAGCCTCTTAGGGGCAGCGCAACAAGACACATGCTCCGTTATGTTCACCAGCTAGCTGCTAACTTCACCCGTCTGTCGTTTGATGACAATCCTCTGTGGGTTCGTCACTATAAGTGCCCCCATTTACATTACACATTGTCATAAAAATATTGGTTTGTGCAGCTTTAAATGACTTCACATTGCTAAACTCTAACAGCAGCTCTCTGTGTGAATATGTACTTCAAACAACAATCCTAAATGATGGCTGTATTATACGTTACATCAAATAAATTAATGGGTGATTGTTAACTGGTACATTATACAGAAGTTGTGGAAAGAAACTACATTTTTATATGATGATGTTTGTAGCTCACAATTACTGTGTGCTTCCTCACACTGTCACCAATTAAGTTAAACACCAGAATGATTCAACTGTGCAGTGGTCATGCCTGAAAGCACAGCAAATGCTCCTACTCCATATTGCTGCAGTATTGCAATGACATGTTTTCCTGTAGAGTGAGATCCAGAGGCGGATCTGAATAATGGATACCATTTTGGCTTCAGAAAGAAAAACAAAGCACAAAGGTCCACTTACTGCCTAAGCTATGTAGGCTCAGATTGTTTTTAGACACAATTGGCTACGAAAAGCACCTGAACTAGAATTTGAAATGAGCATCACTGCACTACTGTTGTTCAGATACTGGTTTTAAATTCATCGGCTGTAGTTCTTTTAGTAGTCACTTTGAAATCTTTATTCGTGTTTTCATCCCCTTTAACACTGCTGTCTAATTGCTAACCAGCCAGCAGGTCAGACGGCCCTGTATCGACTTTTCACAGATAGCTAACATGAGATGCTAACTTAGCCGGATCCCCGGCAACATCTCTGAGAGCTGAAACCTAGCAACACATGTGACATAACGGTATATAGACTGTGTATTCTTTGTCTTTGGTGCCTAACAACCAGTAATCAGACGGCTCACTGAGTCAACTGTCAAATGGCCAACGTGATGGATCAAAGTGTGGACCTAATGAAGCTGCTGTGATAAACTGTAAGTAGTAGAGATCAAATAAATGTCTTCTGTAACTAGGGAACCTTGGATGTTTTTTCTCCTACAGTTTGATCTATTTATAGACGTCTATTTTTAATAACTGATAATATAAAATAAATGATGCTGGAGATGACTGGAAATTGTGTTCCCAACTTAAGTTTTGTGACACTGTGACACATTTTTAACATGCCTTTCAGACACAATATAGTTTTAGTTTAATATAGTTTTTGACCGGTGAACTGCGCTCCAAATATTGATGGAAAACGTCCTGAGGATATGGAGTTTAGGAGGCCTAACCTTCTGGAGGACCAGCAGCGCAGAGCTTTCACTGTGTTTTAGGGACTTTTAAATACTCCTTTAGATTTTAAATGGTCAACATTTTTCTCTACTTTTATGTAGAAAATATGTCCTACAGTAGAATAGGCCTGATGAATTCACTGTTAATGTATTATAGGCTTATTAGCACAGTTATTTACAATGCGTTACCCCGGTTAAAACATGTACCCAAACTCAGTGATTACAGTTGATACAGTCTATTTGATGGTATAATCACTTTCCTGTATTCAAATGGCAGCAAACAGCCTTCTCAATGTGTGAGGAAAACACTAAAGAGAGTTCTCTGAAAATTAGAATTAATTGCTTTGTTCATAATATTTCCATCCATATGCATGCAGAAGACATCTGTAATCGGGGCTGTAAACCGATCCAACTAATAAATAGGAAGACCAGTACTTATTAACTACATTGTCTTTGTTGTTTAAAGGTACCCTGTGGAGATTTCTTGTAAACAAATTAAACACCAAAATGCAAACGTCTTGAATCAAATTGCCTTTCTCAATAAACATTTGCAAAGCTGATTGTTTGTATACTATACATTTTGCAATGTTTACATCCATATTTGCTAGCTTGTGGTCTGCTTCTTCGCTGCTTTTGCAGGCACATCGCCCGCTGCTTTGCACTTTACTGGCACCACATGTCAATCAGTGAAATAGCATGAAAGCATCTGCAAAAGAATGTGTATCACGTCACCTACATGTGCTGTGACACCTACAGCCATGGACAGATAAGCACACAATGGGCGCTTGGAAACAGACATTTAAAGACCCCAACCCAGCCCTACTGACTGAAAGAGGCACAACATGTTGAGACACAACAAGATTGGTTTTAAAGAGTAGTCTTTGTAGTCGTTTTGTGTCTTTGTAGTTGTTTTGCATTTTGTTATGGTTGTTTTGCGTCTTTCTGTACTTGTTTTGTGTGTTTTTGTAGTCGTTTTGCATCTTTCTGTACTTGTTTTGTGTGTTTTGTGTAGTCGTTTGCATCTCTATAGTTGTTATGAGTACCTTTGTAGTCATTTTGCAACTCGTTGTGGTTGTTCTGTGTCTTTGTAGTTGTTTTGCGTCTGTGTAGACAGTCTGCATCTTTTTGCAGTCATTTTTGCATATCTTTGTTGTCGTTTTGCATCTCTTTGTGGACATTTGGCATGTCTTTGTAGTCGCTTTGCTTCTCTCTGTATGAAGTGTTACTTGCAGTCACTTCCTACAGAGGTTTTGAGACTAACAAGCCAGTTGGGTACCTATCACCTTCTTACTCGGACAGGGGGGGCCAATCAGATTCCAGGGGAGGCCTTGCCCCCTGCAAGATTCAAACAAAATGAGGACACAATCCTAAAAACATGGCTCCACAGTGCTACTAGTGTTCAAAAACTCCACAGGATACCTTTAACTCACCATCAGCGTATTGCTCTAGAAATAATAATGAAGTAACTATCAAATCAAACAGTCGAACCACTGGTCACTGACTGTGATTCTTGGATGGAACAAATAATAAAATCATCAAGTCATTTTTGGGAAACTCTCATGGTCCCTTCTTTGCCTATCAACGTTAAACAAACACTAAATATAAAAGACAATTGTCAATGGTACAATCAATACTGACATACAGCACAGTGACACAGAGTCACACAGTACCAACAGCATAGTTTTGATTAAAGGATTACTATAAGGACACTTATGCTTGAATCTGTACAGGTAAAATATTTCCTTATCCATAAAATTTCTCATAAAGTGTCGATGCAATTAACATAAAAAAATTGCATAGCCATCTCTAATCTATTATCTCTACCAGACTGCTTACAGTACAATTACTAACCTAATCTATGTTGCTGTAAATGAGAGAAAGAGTTACATATTTATCTGCTCAAAAACGATATAATTAAACTCAAATATTAGGCCGTATCTATATGAATGGAGTGCCATGATTGTGCTGTTCAGGCCAACAGAAATCATCTATTGTAGGCTATACATAAAAGCAAATTTGATTGGAAAGTACAAAGAAAATATTCAGTTAAAAAGGGAATTGCATTCAATTGAGGGTTTTGTCTTTGACACTGAGAACCGCTATTTGTGATTCCTGTGGTCCCGATCAATATAACGTAAATAACGTCTAATATAGTTGCATACAAAATATGTACACAGTAAATATGGCCGTTCAATTCTTTGGTGTTCAGTTATTCAGAACTCTTTTGTAATAATGAGCCTCAGTATGTATTGTTATCCCTATTGGTGTACCGTCTGTGATCTGCATTGTAACAAACACTAGAATAAAAAGAACATCCTCACCAATACACTGTGTGCACATGGTTTTTCTAAATACTGATGCAGTCATACACACATCCATCCATCTACATTCTGACTCCATTTTAGATCCAAAGAACCGGTCAGCAAGAAAAATTTGGGCTTGCATGTGTACATGCGCACCCTGGCTAGAACATGCCAGTTGGCGATGATTATGATATGAGATAATAACACTGAGTGATGATGTATATGGTAACCTTTAACTGATGGATTTGGAATGATTTTAAGCAATAGTTTAACATTTTGGGAAATATGCTTATTTCCTTTATTGTAGAGAGTTAGATTAGAAGATTGAAATCTGTACGGTCAATATATGGCTACATCCATAGAAATAGAATACAGGAGTGGAACGGAAATTCCCATTCAAATCAATGTAGCAGGATGGTCAGAGCAGCGGCCATTTTTGTGTGTGCCAATGCCATAGCGACCGTGGCGATTCAAAGCGAGCTAACTTCCGCATAAACTAAACAAACTTGCGGCGAGTGGCGGACTCACTGAGGTGACGTTTTTCAGTAATGACGACTAAACAAGCAGTGGAGTAGGAATGTTACGAGGCACATAAAACATGTAAATGAGTCACATTGAACAACTTAATGCTTCATCCACACACTCTTGTCACAGTGGAGGAAAGCACAATGATATCGCCAAATGAGTGACAACTTTGTTCAGCTGGTTTTCTGTAAGCAGCGTGGCATTGAAGCATGCTGGAATTAGAAAGATAGCTAACTAGCTGGCGGACAGCCGGCTGGTTAGCTCTTGGGCTTGTTCCATCAGGCTTTGGTGCTGCACCGATTAGGGAAAATGAGCCGAACAGCGGGCTGGTGGCCAGCGGCAGTGCTGGGTCATAACGGTCCCTCAGCCTGGGGACAAGTTACCCAGCTAACTAGCCAGCCAAGAGTCCGTTCTCTTTCGGGCGAGCTACGAGCACACTTTATGGCCCCACTGACGTGGGTTCTGTTGTCACTATAACAACTAACAACAATCGCCATTTTCGTTTGTGCTAGTCAAATTACCACAGCAAACAGTTCAATGACCCTTCTACTCCTATTTGATTTACATGGCTACATCCTTAGCCTAGCTTAGCATAAAGACTGGGGACGGGGAAAACAGCTAGCCTGGCTCTGTCGGAGGTAACAAACAGCGCCTACCAGCACCTCTAAAGCTCACTAAGTAACATGTTACATCTTACTTTGTTTTTTAAATCTGTACAAAAATAGAAGTTGAAAAGAGACAAGTTGCTGCTTTACTTTACCATTTCTTCACCAGAAGCCGCCAACAACCTCTTTGACACCGCAAATGGCATCCACCCTGTTAATTAGTGATCTTTGGACCGAGCAATGCTAGTTGTTTCTAGTTTTGATCCTAAGCTAAGCTATCCACCTGCTGAGTGTAGCTCTATATTTAGCCTACTGACATAATAATAATATAAGAAACTTTATTTATATGGCACTTTTCTTAACAAGGTCCAAAGTGCTATATTATATGAAAGTGGCATTAGTCTTCTAATATAACTCTCAGTGTACGAGCGGATTTCCCAAAATGTTGAACTTTTCCTTTAACAACAGTTAAAAAACACACAGCCTCTTCTGCTGTGATTGTACCGAGTCAATAGATACACGTATGCAGGTGAACATGTGATGCTTGTTACTGAAGTGAATATATATATTGAGGGATATACTGTGTATATATATGCTGAGGAATGCAAGCTTCTGTGGATCGCTATGTTTGCGAGGGAGAGAGAGAGAAAGAGAAAGCAAGCATTGGGTTATCACAGTGGAGGTGACCAGGCGGCGGGCTGTTCAGAGGTCAGTGGTGGCCTTGGCGGTGAGGTCCTGGATGCGGCTGGTGTTACAGTTTTTGCAGAGAACGTGTCCGTCCAGAGGGTAGCAGCCCTGGTTATCCCCCTCTGAGAGCAGAGAGCCACAGTCCTGCAGGACACAGATACTCCGTTAGTCCACAAACACAAACAGAGTGATTAGCTACGCTCACCGATCAGACTAACTCAGACGCTCACTGTGCTAGCACCCTAAACCAGACATTTACTGCCGTTTAAAGACTCAGCCAGCGTCCAGTTCCAGGAGGCTCTCTGCAGAAAAGCCTGAGGCTGAAGCCAGTCTTTTGGTTTTCTAGCAGCTGTGAGTCTGGAGGGGCAACAACTGGTTATTACTGGGGACATCCCTTTCTCTTAACACCTGAAGGCTTGCACTGTGTTTTTCGTAGTCTTAGCAACTCTAAAAGAGCTCTTCTCTCTAGCTGATAATTCGCATCAGTTTCAGTTACATTTTCATTCAGTTCATATCAAAGATGTAAGCTTCAGTTTTGAATCAGGACCTTCTGTACTTGGATCAAGCAGCTTGTGAAAAATAAGGTGTGCCAAATTTAGAGTGAGCTATTATTTCAATGTGCCAGATACATATTTAATCAGCATTTAAGTAAATAGAAGTATTGGATCTGACTTCATTACAATAAACATAAACATCAGCATTGTCATAGTGAGCATGTTAGCATAATGATGTTAGCATTTACATATACAGTACATACATATATGTATGTATCAGTGGAGGCTGGTCCATAGAGGCGGAGGAGGTTGCTCCTCTATTTTTTGAGAGGCAAGAGGGAGATCAAAATATGAAAAAAAGAGTAATTGGGTGAATTAAACCATTACCAAATCTCAGTATCATTTATGAAATATGTTTTCTTTCTTCTTTGGAAAAAATCCATTACTCAAATCCTGATTAAAATGCCTCAACAGCGACACCTGCAGGGCAGAGGGGAAAGGGCAGCCTGTGTTCTTACCTATTAACAACCAGCAGAACACAAGATGGACAGCGCATCGGTCCAATGATGATGTCCAAATATCATCCTCAGTGTCTACCACTGTATTGTGCTGAACTGGCAGTAAAGTATCATATAGCTGCATATTAGGAAATGACTTATAACGTGCCAATTGTGAACTACTTTTAAACACATAAGAAAACAAATCCTTTTTATTGAGCTGTAGCTAGCTACTAGTGTTGGCTAATTACTAACACTATACTAGTCAAGTCAAGTCAGTTCATCTTTTATTTTTTAACTAGTGTTAGTGATTTATCGGTCAGCCCTACAACTAGTGTTAGCTAACGCAACAGTTAGCTTGTTGTAGCAGCCCTGAAGGACCCGTACAGCAGTCCTTCGCCTATACGGGGATCCAGCACTGGAGTGCAGCAGCACGTCGGACCGCTGCACGTCAGACCGCTGCACGCCACCGTAGTCCCGCTGTGGGTCAGCCCGGACATCTGAGCGAGGGCTGGGGCTGCCTGGGGCACGCGGCCGCGGCAGGAGTCGGACCCCGCTAGGGAGTGGATGGAGAGAGATCCGCTCGGGGCTCGCCGCTCGGGGCTCGCCGCTCGAGGCTCGCCGGGCTGGACCCGCAGCAGAGCTACGGAGACTTCTAGTGACACATTACACACACTCCTGAGGCTGCAGTAATTGTTTTTAAGAAATCTGAAATCTTGTAAGCCATTGTTTTACTATTTAATTTTTAGTTTTACATAAGAAAGTAGACATAAGTAACCAAGGCAAGTAGTGTAGTAATAATAATAATAGTAATAATAATGATCATTTTATAGCACTTGTCAAACTTAAGTGCAAAATTCTTTACAGATTAAAAGATTCACAAAATAAAAATAAAATCGGAATCTATGTGTCTATATGACTTAAAAAAAAGAGGAACATGAGAGCACATATCAAGCAGCACTGAGCCCATATACATGAAATGGAGGTGCAAGTGCAAAATAAGAGAAATAACTTAATGAAATGACATGACACCATGGGTTGGTTTTCCTCCTGTCCTCCCCAATTTCTTGAGTCACCAGCCACTAGTGGTATGTATGCAGAGTGCCATTTGTTAAAAAATCAGAGGGGGGCTGTTTCGGAAACGTTTTTAAGGCCTATAAAGACAATGAAGTCTGTTTCTTGCAGCTGTTAAAGTAACATTTATATTTATATAAATATTTATATATATATTTATTGTGAACTCTAATAAAATAATTTCGGAACTTGAACTTAACCACTGTATTAGCAGGAATATTTTAATCCATTTTTTTTATTTAATTCATCAAGCAGCAAGATATCTTTAGAATTAAATTCAGTACCGTGGAAAGCGCCACTTGGCCTGGCGTGCCATAACATTTATTTATAAACTTCAATATTTAATAGACAGTTATTTCTCTGTTGTTACAATGCTAATGGTCATTGTATTTTACATCGTTGGAAAGCCTGTTTATTTACCTTCACAATGATGTCCAACTTGTAAAGATCATGCGTTTGTGGGATGAGCAGCAAAGCTGATTATGTGGGTAGCGCCCAAGAAAAATTTGTCAAAATGCTCCGTCAATGGTAAACAGTGTATTCTCCTGTTGGTGTTGACTCTTGTTTTGAGTTATTTGGTGGATTAGATGATTGAACTCTCTATCAGTAACAAGGAACAAACAAGACATATTGATTAATTTAATACACCGTCAGGAGCCTCAGTAGCGGTGGAAGATCCATACGCAGCCACAACAGCCTGGCACCTCCTCCTCATGCTGGTCACCAACCTGGTCACACGTTGCTGTGGGATGGCATTCCATTCCTCAACCAGGATTGGTTGCAGGTCAGCCAGCGTGGTTGTGTTGGTCACTCTAACACGTACAGCACGCCCAAGCTGATCCCACAAGTGTTGAATTGGGTTGAGGTGTGGACTCTTGGCAGGCCGTTCCATTCTCTCTACTCCCACATTGTGGAGGTAGTCTGTGATAACCCTGGCTCCTGACGGTGTATTAAATGAATAAAGTGTAAAATATATGTCTTGTTTGTTCCTTGTTACTGATAGAGAGTTCAATCATCCAATCCACCAAACAACTCAAAACAAGAGTCAATACCAACAGGAGAATACACTGTTTACCATTGACAGAGCATTTTGGCAAATGTTTCTTGGGCGCTACCCACATACACACACCAACACACACACACACACACACACACACACACACACACACATATATGTATATGTGATGACCTCTCTATGTATTCTCTATATTATTTTCTAGAAGCTTTTTCTCTACTTTTGCCCTTTTTGTAGAGGCATACTTTGTCCCCAAAAAGTAACAGTGTTATCTAGCTCTGCTCTGATTGGCTCAGTCTGGGAGTAGATTGACTCTCAATTATCAATAATAAGATCACAAATACTACCTGAGTGATGATAGTAATTATCTCTGCCCTTCTCTGCCATGTTTACTTGATAATGCCTGAAGAAGATCTCTTAAATGGAAATGTTTCTCTATTAGAGCAGCGTGTGTGGATCTTTAGTCTGACTCCATCCTTCAGTCGGTTTTTTGATCTAGTGCCGGTAAAAAAGTGTGTGCTCTACCCTCTTCTTACAGGGTTAGAACCACACACATCATGTGGACAATTTCACACATACGCACGCACGCACGCACGCACGCACGCACGCACGCACGCACGCACGCACGCACTCTGAGAATTACAACTCCATCTACTCCATGTCTCCCTGGTGACAAAATTCTTCTCTTGTTGAGCCCCTTCAGCTGAACTAATCTGCTTTGCTTTCCTTTGACCTTTATGTCTGCCAAACGCTCTGTGTACACTCACACTGGCACGGCTCTTTGACAATGTGACACGTTACTTCTCTTTTAGCCGGGCACGTAGTGTCTCAGCGCCGCTTATCAGCCAGCGAGCAGCGGCTGACAGATTGGTTACTATGTAAGTCCATGAACTTTGCAGAGGAGAGATGGAAAGCTATTTGGAGGCAGGTAAGAGAGGAATGATTCAGTCCCGCTGAAAAGGTGACTCGGGGGACGGGCACGCACGATATGCCTTCATACTATAATGACTCACATACCAGAGGAGGTAAACACACATAGAGAACATACCTCACAGCGGTAACACTGCACGTGGAAGTCGCGGTCCAGGGCCACAATACGGACGGTCTCCTCCTGGCCCGGTGCTGGCATTATAGGCTCGGAACACACACAGCAGCGTGGAGCGAACTTCCTGTGAAACAGAACCCAGAATAAATTAGCTCAGAACAAATGTTGTGACATAATAACAAGTTCAGTGATCTATCCTCATTCACTATTTTGCATAGTTATGCTTTTTGAGGCTGTATATACACAAGTAGGGATAGAACTAACAATGATATTCATTATCAGTTAATATACTTCTTTCTTTCTTGATTAAGGGGACAGTGTGTAGGATTTGGCGTCATCTAGTGGTGTTGTTGTAGATTGCAATCAACTGAATACCCCTGCGCTCACTCCTCTCTTTCCAAGACTGCAGTAACGTGAGCTGTCAAGTGTTAAACCGTTGTAACGCCGTTCGCCTCGCTCAGAGGTCATCTGTACCATAATAAGCGTGTCGGAGAACTATTGTGGCCTTCAGGTAACGCAAAAATCAGGGCTGTCAAAGTCACCGCGATAATAACGCTTTAACGCAAAAATTGTTTTGACGGCACTAATACTTTAACGCATTAAAGCGACTTGCAATTTCTAGGTTGGAGCAGGCTCAGTTTTAACGCTAGAGTGAAGATACTGGTATCATATGAAACTATAGAGAACATAAGGAATCCACTTGTACCAACCATGTCATGCTAGCTTGTAAACTGCGTTAAATAACGCAACCAAGTTGCACTAAATTTTGGCGAGGAAAAACTGGTATGGCCATTTTGAAAGGGGTCCCTTGACCTCTGACCTCCAGATCAGTGAATGTAAATGGGTATGGGTACCCACGAGTCTCCCCTTTACAGACATGCCCACTTTATGATAATCACATGCAGTTTGGGGCAAGTCATAGTCAAGTCAGCACACTGACACACTGACAGCTGTTGTTGCCCGTTGGGCTGCAGTTTGCCATTTTATGATGTGAGCATATTGTTTTATGCTAAATGCAGTACCTGTGAGGGTTTCTGGACAATATCTGTCAGTGTTTTGTGTTGTTAATTGATTTGCATAAAGCAGCAAATTTCCTCACTCCCATGTTGAAAGGAGTATTAAACACTTGACAAATCTCCCTTTAAGGTACATTGCGAACAAATAAAAAAATGTGCGATTAATTTGCGATGAATTGCGATTAACTATGAACAATCATGGAATTAATTGCAATTAAATATTTTAATCGTTTGACATCCCTAATAAAAACATGAAAGACTCCCTTCAGAGCCAGTGTTTGGTTTGCCCGTTCTGGGCTACCGTAGAAACATGGCGGAGCAACATGGCGGATTCCTTGAGGAGGATCCGCTCCCTATGTAGATATGAAGGGCTCATTCTAAGATAACGAAAACACAATTCTTAGTTTCAGATGATTATACACTAATGAAAACATAGTTATGAATATTATATTCCATCCTCCAAAATGCTACACACTGTTCCTTTAAATGGTAATTGTTTTGGTTCATAAAATGGTAAAATATTCCCACCAAGCTGACGTGTTCAAATCGATTGACTTGTCTGGCCAACATTGCAAAACTCAAAAATATTTAATAAAAATAAAAAAATAAATAAAAAAGTAGGAAAAAACATCAAATCCTTATGATGAAGGAGCTGGAATATGAGAAAGTGTGTCATCATTTTTGCTTGATAAATGACTAAAATAATGAATCAACTATCAAAATAGTTTCCAAATCATTTTCTGTCAGTTCACTAGTCCAGCATTCCCTAACCTGTTTGAACCCTTAGATCTACTTGCTATCCATCATCATATGAACCAACAGTTCAACCATCCGTCTAAAAAGGTGAAATCATCCAGTAATTAACAAGAAAAACATCAAAATAGAATTACAGCTTTGTCGGACAAATAGTTATTGTAATAATTAATAAAAATAAAATTCTGCTTTGCTCTCCTGTTAATCACCTAATGACCCCTCAGATTTATCTTGTGACCCCTTGTGGGGGCCCCAACACCAAGTTCGGAAAGCACTGGACTAATTGATCCATTGACAAATTGTTTGAAATCTTCACACTATAAATAAAATTAGCATGTATTATAAAAAACAATACTGCTTTCACATTATCCTCACCTTCATTTCTCCAGCTTTGTTGTCCTTGTCCCTAGCTGTTATTTCTATTGCTGTGTAAGTACACTTAGAGAGATGCATAAATCCAGAGTCAAATTCCTTGTATGTATGGACTTGGCGAATAAAAACTGATTCTGATTCTGAAACAATTATTCAAACAAAGGAAAAGGCACAGCTTGTGAAATATTTTGTATAAACAGAGTATTTGAGGGAAAGCTAAACATAGTAGGACATTAATATAAATACCAGAACTGACTTTCACAGTAACATGCCTTCAGCGAGAAGAGGTCTATCTAACAGTAAAGTCAATGAGGATCTGAAAAGCATGCTGAGATTTCAGGTCCTGTCAGGTGACTGGAGGCCGGTGGACACTTCTATTTCTGTCACTGACTGAATGCCTGGGAATCAGGAAGTGAAGGGGGTGTGTGGCTTTGGGGAAGCACAGCCATACAGTATTAGCCAGAGAAAAAGCTCAGGCCCGGGCGTGACTATTCCTCGACACAAATGGCTGCGCTGTTCAGGTCACACTTGTCATGTGGAATTAAACAACGGCCCAGTGCAGCGACTCCACAGAGCAAAAGCTGTGCACTTGCACCGAGAGCTAACTGTTTACTTCTGTTTCCCTTCTGGTCACTGAATAAGGGAACATTTCTGGTAAGGTGGCGGTTATGCAATCGCTGGAGTGTGACACAATGACAGGAATTTACTATTAAATTCATGTGTGCAGCTGCATCTCATAAGGTCATTGGGCTTGTGACATTGCCCACAAGATTTCCCGAAAAGGAAGAACTAAGATCTCAGATTTAGGTTTAAATACACTGTAGCTGAATTTGTCAGGTCAGTAAAGGATATTAAAGCAGCATTAGTTGAGTTTGAACCACTTGGGGGCAGTGGGACAAGCTGTAAACACAACACTGACATAGAACCTGGCTCAAGTGTTAGCAAACCTATTTACACATCCAGCAGACATGGAACAACATTAGCATTCAGTTATGTTTCTAGCCTCCTGTAAGTCAAACATTCACCCCCTTTTTAACTCTGGCTTGGTGTCAACCAGCTCCTGACAAAAGTGTGAGTGTTTTACACTCTTCACCAGCTAGCTGCTAGCTTTGTTTGTCTGACATTTTTGTGCTGCGCAGGAAGCGTACAGTGGGTTTGATCCCCGAAAACAGCTGCCTACTGGAAACGAGGTTGATGAGAGCCTATAGAGTGAACCAAAACAGTTAAGCTGCGGGCCATACGACCAAACCAACGAGCTGAGAGATGCTCAAATATTCTGTAGAGTTGAGGGGAACAGCTGAATCAAGTGATAATTATCTGTGAGTTACTACGAATGACGGCTTTCACATTAAACTTAGTCATCTGAGTCATTGTTAATATGAATTAAATACATTAATTAAAATGTATTTGTTTTAATTTAAAATTTAAATAATTATTAATATTTGCAGCTTTAAATGAATGTTGGACATATGGTATGCTAGTTTCCCGTCATAATGGTAGTTAGATGAGAGGATTGTGTTTAGCTTAGCTTAGCAAAAATACTAGAATTAGGGTAAAACTGTTAGCCAGGATAAACAATATCAAGGCATTTCTTGGATTGGATCAAACAGCAAGTAGCTTGCTAGCTAACAACTTATGATATATAGGCTACAGTAAATAATACAATACTAAAGCTATTTTAAAGGTAGAGTTGGTGGTGTTCTTGGGGGAGTGGCTTTGGAGGCAGGTCTTGGTGACTTTCTCGCTAGTGAGCTAGCAAGCTAGTGCTGCTAGCTACTTTCATTGGAAAAGAGTTGTCAACCCAGACACCTGGCTGGTTTTTAGGTTGGCTGCTTATTCAAATCTAGTGTACTCTTGCTAGTGTCTCAGCATTACCAACTCTACCTTTAAGGCTTTGAAAATGGAAAAGGAAACTGGACATATATCACTCCTGGTTAATGTCATCAAATATTCACTCTCTTTTAGCTCTGTTTTTGGTCTCCACCAAAACCTGAGGGAAATATCTGGCTCTTTAGCTGCTAAATGCTCCACTAGCTACTTGCTATCTTTGCCTGTCTACAATTTGATGCTGGGCATGTAGCATACAGTACAGAGTTTTTTTTCGCTGAAAACTGCTGCCTGCCGCATCTGGAAAGGAGAATGAAACAGTAAAGTTGTATAATATAAAACCAAAACAATAAGCTGAATAACATTATTAAAGATGCAGTGTGTAGGATTTGGCTGCATCTAGCGGTGAGGTTGTAGATTGCAACCAACTGAAACTACTCCTGTGTGCCAAGCGTGTAGGAGAACTATTTCATCTGATCTAATCAGCTTGAACACATCTTGGAAATCATCAACAGTCATAAAAACAGTTTTCTACAACATTTTGGAATATTAAGCGCCTATTTGGCAGCCATTTTGGAAAATGGCATATATAAACCTACATCTGTGCCAAATTTGTTGCTTTTATCGCAAAATGCACAATTGTTATGCTTAACCGCCCTGCTATATGGTGGCTGATGCAAGAACGCAAATATCCCTATCTAGAGCCAGCATTTGGTTTGTCCGTTCTGGGCTACTGTAGAAACATGGGGGCTGACTTTGTGAAGAGGACCCGCTCCGTATGTAGATATAAACGGCTCAATTTTAAGCTAATGAAAACACGATTCTTATTTTAGGTGATAAGGGTGTTACACACTGGCGTTGTGCGATTCTTTCACACAGAACGTAAATAATATGTGGCGAAAAAGTGAAACAACAACATGGAGGCTCAGTAGTCTGAACCGAGACGGCAAACTTTATTACTCCTTTCAACCTAGACAAAGGCAGCGCAGACAAGATCCACTCGTTCAGTCCTTACCTTTCACAATAAAAGCCCTACACATATAATATTCGCGGAGGAGTATTTCACTTTTGCGTGTCGTTTATTCGCCATGACCCCGGTGCGTAATGGCCTTTATACACAAAAAAACAAACTTATAATAATATAATTATATTCCATTTCTGCCGATAGATCGCCCTGAATGCGACACGCTGGCCCTTTAAGAACTGCAGGGAATGCCAGAGTTTGGTGGTAACTCTGTCACTATGAGCATGCATTACATAAAGTCATTTCATCCACTGATACAAAAATATTTATTTATGACCATTGAAATCCTCAACTACATACTTGTGAAAGTCCTCGATGCAGTGGATGTGGTTGGAAGCGTCCACGGTGAAGGGGATGCCGTCCAGGCTGCGGTGGCACACCACGCAGGTGAAGCAGTGAGGGTGGTAGGCTTTCCCGGTAGCCCGCAGGATGCGCTCCATGATGGGCTTACTGCAGATGGTGCAGGTCTCAAGGGTGTTCTGCAGACACAAACACACAGACACCCACATGATTACATAACCAACCTGATGATGAATATAGTGGATCTGATGATTCATTTCCAAAGGCCCTTTGAGCTCTTGTTTACAACTAGTACTTGTCTGCTAACGGATTTTAACCAGCATGACAAATTTAGAAAAGTTTCTCTGCAATTCCTCCAGTTTTGTGGTTTTTTAGCTTCCTGTTGCCAGCGGTGCATTCCAGGTAGCTCGGCTCCCATTCGTTCCCGTGCAACAAATAAATCCACGCTCAGGACCTTTAGCTCGGCTGTCCTCAAATGCCTCTGAAGCTGAAGGAATCTGATTAGACACAAACACGAACACGGTCATTTTTCAGCCGCCCTCACCCACACTTCATCCTCCCATATGCAAGAGTGTGAGCAGTAAACATTTCCACTTTTTGATGACTGCAGGTTTTCTGCAGCCAGGCGACTGGGCAAGCGGCCCGCGGGGGGACGTGGCGGCCGCCCGCCTCTGACTTATCTGTGGCATCTCTCTTCTTAATATCTGCCGGGAGACGCCATTTGTTATTTCAATATTTCATAAATAACGACCGCCTCTCTAAACAGCAATGCAATTACTAGGGGTGGATATATCATGTGAGGGTGATCAATGTGCAGCCTGTGTGAGAGCTGATGGGCCCCGCTGTCGCTGCTTCTCGCTCAGGCATTTCCTGGATCTCAGAGTCTCTCTGCCCCCCCCCATCCACATCTTTCTGCGCTTGGCTGGGCTAAAGAGTGCACGGTTCAGCTGTTCCAATTGGCTCCCACTGTAGTAGCAAGCTGCCTCAGTGTTTCCAAACAAAGCTCGGGGTGTGTAGCAACACTGCGCTGCGTCATCGGCTGCCTCCCAGACGCACCGCTGGGCTCTGCCGTTTAAAATGACACTTCTGTGACCGCTCGGCCGAGGTAAACTCCCAGCCGTCCCCTGTCCAGCTGCGGAGCACGTGCAGTGACATTTATAGCCCATACGCTAATGAGCAAAGCAGCTTTTACAGGATGAGGTTCATTGAAGCTATATAAAAATGGCCCTGACATGATTCCGTGTGACTTTTACTCCCAACAAATCATGTGTCATAGGAGGGTGAGAGGGCAATAGATGAGAGCAGTAGGGCAAGCCGTTTTAACATTTAACAGCTAGAAAGGATATTCATTAGAGATATCTGCAACGTCATTTGGACGAAACTGGAGTTTAGGATAGTCAAAATATAATTACGGATATCTTGAATTGGAGTTTTGACTAGGTGAAATGACGTTGCAGATATCTGTAATTATGTCAGCAGCAACGGCAGGTGGGAGGCGGAAGCTATTCAAACATACGATGGCGCTGCACTGCAGCCGTATGGGTTTATAAAGTGTGTCTGGAGACAATAAATCTACAATAGGCTGTAAATTTCTAGCACAACTCTCTAGTGAACAAAGCTCTCGTTGGCCACAGACTCCTGATGATGAGCTCTTTTTCTATTTCATGTCATTTTCGAACTTTCTGATCCACGGCGGTCCTCGACCACTCGTCTCACAGCCTAGAGACCGATGTTCTGTGTCCAGCTCGGAGGACTAAAGGCTGGTTGTGATTAAAATGAGCTTGTAGCTCGTTATCTACCTCACTACGGTTAGAAAGAGCCCTCGATTGTGTTTTAACTATGTTTCGCTTATGAGTTATTGATCCGGGAAGTATGTTGATATCTTTCCAACTTTACCGAACTATCCAAGTTAGTGAAAGCTTCTGCTGTTCAGATGCTTTGTTGGGCCGATATCCAATGAGAAGCCTTGCATGAGCAACGTCATTCACAACTCTTCTAACTAGTCATAATGATTGAGATATCTGGAACTGTTATTTAGGATAGTCAAAACTGAATTACAGATATCTCTGACTGTCGTTTGACTAGTCAGAACGACGTTAGAGATATCTGGAATAAGAATTCTGAATTGTGGATATCTCTAATGTTAGATAGTCAAGCTTAGCTATTAAATGTTAAAACGGCTTGCCAAAGGAGCAGCCGATCGAGGCTGTGAAAAGGTGCTTTGAAAAATGTCCGTTTCTTCAAAGCACTCCTGGAGAGGCATTATTTCATGAAAAGCAATGTGTGCCGACAAGCTCCGCACTCTTATTTGTCTTTTTTCCCCTCCCTCCAAGACGGTAATAGAAATAAACATTATTCCCAGGGCAACATTTGTGTATAAACAATGTCCATATTGCAATCCTGCTCGATCCTGGAAGTGGAATGAAGCCTTTAATGAGCTTGCTGCACCGAGCCCTTGAGGTTTGCCTCACGCACGCACTCACAGGCAGGGAGAGGTAGAGAGAGAGAGGTAGAGAGGTAGAGAGAGAGAGAGAGAGAGAGAGAGAGAGAGAGAGAGAGAGAGAGAGAGAGAGAGAGAGAGAGAGAGCATATCTGCAACCTGAGAATGTGAGGAAGATACCGGGGCCAAACAGCACTAAACCATCCTCGACTCTTCCTCGTCTGTCTGCGTTCCCGCTCACTTATTCTCATCTGCCCTTCATGTGGGAATACCTTGCCCTTGTTTAGCTTAACTAGAGCATATGATTTCACAGCACACAGTTCCTCCGGGCCATTGTAATGAGTACAGTACTCAAAAGGCGAAATTTCTCTCTTTCTCTCCGACGGTAAGATTCTATGACCTCAATTCATTCATTCTGCTCAGCCTGTGTTGTTTTTTATCCACTCCTTTTATTTGGTGTTAGGTAACATTTAGCAGGCCTGCTACACACACGCCAATCTGATGTCAAAACAGAAAATGTACTTTTGGTCTGTGTTTGGTTTCAACCTCCACAGATGGTTTAGGAAATCACTTCATGCCCTCTCTGTGAGACATCCAGGTCCTCTGCAGTTTGCCACTAGAGGGCTGTATACGTCTGCAGATGTCCGGGTTCTGCTTCCCCTGACTAAATGTGATGTATTCAAGCATACGTATTCTTTTTTTTCCCCCTCTCTCCCTCATACATTTCTCTAAGTGTTTGCCCAGAAGGCTAAACAAATGTCTAGGCAGATGAGGTAAAGTGAATTTAGGTCAGACAGCCTCTTGCTGAACTGAGGGGTGAGCACAGTGCGTTAAAGTCAATTGTGGCCCCTGTATTCCTTCATTGTGAGCCGTTAGCTTTTGCTAAAAAGTGATATTATGGTCTCGCACCAAAACACGCCGAAGCCTGTGCAGGCTTCCCACTATTTGGCAAAGGGCTCCCAAACAACGTATGACATAGCTGTCTGCTGGAATGAAGAGTGTGATGGCAAACAAAGCGTCTAACAGGGAGTTAAGAGGTCCCGTGTGCTCCTCTCTGAACATGACAGAGAGGCAGAGACACACAGAGTCAAACTACTCACATCATTAAGTGTCATTGCTAGTCTTTTATTTAAAAAATGTCAATGGAGTGGGATCATTTGACTAATATGTGTCACTTTATTGGATTAAATGACACGGTTTTCAGACTTAGATGTATTTAAAACAGTAAAGCACAACAAAATTAGATACTAGTAAAAACATATTCCAGAAAAACAACTATTCTCTACTTGTTTTACACACAGACACATTACTGGACTAAATGACGGGATGAGAATTAGGGCTACAACTTTTCGTTTCATTTGCAAATAAATATCTCAGTTAATTGATTAGTCTCAGAGCCAGGGCTCCACACTAACTCTTTACATTGGTTGCACTGGTGCGCCTAACTTTTTCATTTAGGTGCACCAGCACATCCTTTAGGTACACCCAAAAACTTTCCCCGCGCCTTTTGGTGCCGTTTTGTCAGTTCCCATTGGCCTACACTAGGGATGTCACCATACCAGAAATGTAGTAGTCGATACCAATACCAGTGAAATTCCACGATTCTCGATACCAATTGAATACCACTTTAAAAAACAAAAGTAAAACAGTAAATCACATATAATTCAACATCCACTCCTTGATTACTGTTTGCATACTGGTTTTTGTTAGGAAGTTAAACAGGTCATAATTCCCTCTCTGTTATAAATGTTATATTGCTGTGAAAACATCTCCTTCAAACAACTGGATTTATTCAAGTTTCTCAACAAAAATTACATTTTGCAAGATTACACTTGAACACATCAAGATAACGTTAGAATTTACCTTTGCTCAATACTTATTTTTACTGACTTGCCTGAATGCATCATAATGAAACTCAATGCAACCTTCGTTAACGTTAGCCGTTAGCTCCGCAGGACTGTGCTGCTTACTGGCTGCTAACATTTAACGTAAACTAGCTTTTTCGTCCTGTCGATTTCAACACAGATTTGTTATTTGCAATTATCCAGGGAATTAGGCATTATCAGGGAAAAACTGGGGTGCATACGCTGGATGAGTCAATAGCGAGTTTATTGAGTCTTAGATATTAGACAGCATTAGTATCGAGCCCCCTGAACCTTTTTGGTAGGTTAAACAGGTCATAATTCTGTCTCTAGTATCTATTTTAGATTTCTGTGAAAACATCTCCTTCAAACAACTGGATTTATTCAGGTTTCTCACCAAAAACGACATTTTTGATTACATTTGAACACATCATGATAATACACATTGTTACTGAATAGAGCCTGAGCGCACCATAATGTAAATGAATGGCACCTCCCGTTAACTAGCCCTCCTGGTGATTTCAACACAGACTTGTTGTTCACAATGTAGCATTATCGATAGTGAGTTTATTGCGTCCCAAACAGTCTACCTACGGTACTGTCAGGTATCCACAAGTTTACATATTACGTTGTTATCAGAGTAGCGTAATGTGTGTGTAGCGAGTGAGTGGTCAAGTGATAGAGAAAGAGAGATGCGCTCAGAGCAGATCAGCTGTTTGGCGATCATCGGAGCAGAGAAGAATTAGCGGTAAAGTTGCCTCGGGTTATTAAATGTACAGTGTTACAAACACAGGCACACACGCACTCAGACTTTTTACTCTCCCCACTTGTGAAATGATTCCGGCTCCTTGTTCAGGGTTAGACTGGGGACCGGGAAGACAGAGCGGTACTTCGCAGGTGATGTTAGTCTGGACTGGGCCGTTCAGTGCCGAAGACAGGTGTAACGGGCACCGAAGCATTTTTCGTGACGTGAAAAAAATCACTTGTTCTATTCATTTTTAATTACTGGTATGTTTTAAGATTGTGATGTTTCTCGAGGAGGAGTACAGGGCAGACAGACCTGCTAAATGCCAGGTGCACTGACAGATTGTTGGTCGTATATGCCTCCAACATGGTTGTACTCTGGAGGCCTGCTAAGAGCCCATGGTGCCGTCTTCAAATTATATTCAGTTTCCTATAATGTGCTGTAAGACAAGAGAATCGGCAAATACTCACATTTTAGACGCAGGAACCATCAAAATTTGGGCATTTTTTGCTTGAGAATAGACGATTAACTGCTTATCAAAATACTTGTCAACTCCTATCATTCATGATATTTAAATGATATTAAAACTATTTAACTACATATTATAAATCAATATTTGCATCACTAATTCACACACTCAGGAGCCAAGGATTCATCCCAAATTCAAATAATTCAGTCTGTGGTTTGTGCACAGCTACAGGTAAAACAAAGCTGGAACAAAGACATGTTTTCCATGTTTGCAGATGAAACAGTAAACAGTTGGAAATGTGCTGTGGCATGTTGCTAAGTTTATGCTGTTCCCTATCTCCTCCGACCGTACCAACACATTTTACACCTATCTGTTCTTTTTTTCACATGGCCCAGTCGAGCTGACAGGAGGCGGGCTGGAGTTCAGTGAGACCGCACGCGATTTATGACCTTGCACGCTGAACTCAGAGTGGGCCAAATTTACAGATGATCTGATTCAGAGTGTGCGTCCAGACTCTCACAGAATGTGCTGGTCAGTGCCAGGCCATGCTGTGTGAATTAACTACACTCTGCTGAAGGTGGCTCGGTGATATCTAACGAGAGCTTGCTGGAAAGAAAGGCCTGAGCGCGGCTGTTTGCTTTCATCTGCTGTGAATAAGAGACACTGACTTGGTCATGAACTATGAGTCAATTCACTGACCCTCCTACTTCCTGAGGGAAGGTGTCTGCTGACTTAATGAACCTCGACAAGCAGCCTCACTCCCTTTTGTTTCTTTAAGTAACTACTAAGAGTTTTATGAAACAGTCTCAATTTAATACTGATGCCTCTATATGACTTACATAAGCAAACGGGACCATCAGAGAGAAGATTGGCTATTTCTGTGTAGTTATTCTTAATGCGTGTCACTGGGTCAGATTCCGCGCAAAATCAGACGAGACTATTTACAGGACGCAGACCGGAAGAACCTATGTTTACATTTTCAGTGAGTAATACGTTAGCCATTTAAAAGGAAGCAGAAGGAGATTTTTTTAATTTTTGCTGTTTAGGGCTGTCAATCAATTAAAATATTGAATCGCTATTAATCGCATGATTGTCCATAGTTATCACAAACTAATCACACATTTTCATCTGTTTAAAATGAACCTTAAAGGGAGATTTGTCAAGTATTTGATACTCTTGTCAACATGGGAGTGGACAAATATACTGCTTTATGCAACTGTATGTTTATATTTATTATTGGAAATCAATTAACAACACAAAACAATGACAGATATTGTCCAGAAACCCTCACAGGTACTGCATTTAGCATAAAACAATATGCTCCTATCATAACATGGCAAACTGCAGCCCAACAGGCAACAACAGCTGTCAGTGTGTCAGTGTGCTGACTTGACTATGACTTGCCCCAAACTGCATGTGATTATCATAAAGTGGGCATGTCTGTAAAGGGGAGACTTGTGGGTACCCATAGAATCCATTTACATTCACTGATCTGGAGGTCAGAGGTCAAGGGACCCTTTGAAAATGACCATGCCAGTTTTTCCATGCCAGAATTTAGCTTACCTTTGGAGCGTTATATAGCCTCCTTGACGATAAGATACTGTGACATGGCTCCAAGGTTCCAATGGATTTCTTAGGTTTTCTAGTTTCATATGATACCAGCATCTTCACTCTAGCTTTAAAACTGAGCGCGCTACAACCTAAAAAAGTTGCGTTAATGCAATATTATCGTGTTAACTGTGACAGCCCTTCCGTTGCATTTTGTGGTTATGTCTGATACAGGATCAGCAAAGAGAAAAAGAAAAGAATTGACCTAAGAACAATAAAAAAAGCTAAAACGGACAGAGCACGGGCAAAAAAATGAGTCAACCTTGGTCGGTCATTCAACAGATGGAGAGAATTGTGGGATTTGAAAGGATTCAAAACCAATTCTGAATTGGCCCTCTTCCTCCTAGACTGATATGTAATATGTCTATTTTATTTAAGAAATACATTGCAAGACTTGGTTTTACATCAATATAATGAATTTACTAGGGATGTAAGAAAATATTGATACACTTGCGTATCGTGATATCATGTTTTGTGATACTGTATCGATTCTCAAAAAAAATATTGATTTGGGGACGTGGAACGTCTCCTGTCTGTGGGGGAAGGAGCCGGAGCTTGTGCGGGAGGTGGAGCGCTATCAGTTAGATCTGGTAGGGCTTACCTCTACGCACAGCCTCGGTTCTCCATAGTTCTGCTGGGAGACTTCAACGCGCACGTGGGCAACGATGGAGGCACCTGGAGAGACGTGATTGGGGGGAACGGCCTCCCTGATCTAAACCCGAGTGATCGTTTGTTATTGGACTTCTGTGCTAGTCATGGACTGTCCATAACGAACACCATGTTCGAACATAAGGATGCTCATAAGTGTACATGGTACCAGAGCATCCTAGGCCGAAGGTCGATGATCGATTTTGTGATCGTATCGTCTGATCTGAGGCCGCATGTTTTGGACACTCGGGTGAAGAGAGGGGCGGAGCTGTCAACTGATCACCATCTGGTGGTGAGTTGGGTCAGAGGTTGGGGGAAGACTCTGGACAGACCTGGTAAGCCCAAACGCGTAGTGCAGTTGAACTGGGAACGTCTGGAGGAGGCCACAGTCCGAATGATCTTCAACTCACACCTGCGGAACTTTTCTTGCATCCCTGTGGAGGTTTGGGGCATTGAACCCGAGTGGGCGATGTTGAAAGCTTCCAATGCTGAAGCTGCGGCGGTGAGCTGTGGTCTGAAGGTCGTGGGTGCCTCAAGGGGCGGCAACCCTCGAACACCATGGAGGACACCGGTGATCAGGGAAGCTGTCCGACTGAAGATGGAGGCCTCCCGGGATATGTTATCTCAGAGGACTTCGGAGGCAGTTGCAAGGTACCGACAGGCCCGAAGGGCAGCAGCCACTGCCATGAAGGAGGCAAAGCAGCGGGTGTGGGAGGAGTTAAAACAGCCATGGAGAAGGACTTTCGGTCGGCACCAAGGTGCTTCTGGAAAACCGTCCGGCACCTCAGGAGGGGGAAAAGAGGGACCATCCAAGCTGTGTACAGTAAGGATGGGACACTGTTGACCTCAACTGAGGAAGTAATCGGGCGGTGGAAGGACGGACCAGCTCTTTACTCTCACAAGGATCCTAGAGGGGCCCTAGGAGTATGCCTATCCAGTCTACATGTGTTTTGTGGACTTGGAGTAGGCGTATGACCGGGTCCCCTGGGAGATACTGTGGGGGATACTGCGGGAGTATGGGGTGAGGGGGTCACTTCTCAGGGCCATCCAATCTCTGTACGCCCAAAGCGAGAGCTGTGTTCGGGTTCTCGGCAGTAAGTCAGACTCGTTTCCGGTGGGGGTTGGCCTCCGCCAGGGCTGCTTTTTGTCACCAATCCTGTTCGTGATATTCACGGACAGGATATCGAGGCGTAGTCAGGGGGAGGAGGTTTTTGCAGATGATGTGGTCCTGTTGGCATCATCGGTCTGCGACCTCAAGGACTCACTGGATCGGTTCACAGCCAAGTGTGAAGCGGCTGGGATGAGAACCAGCACCTCTAAATCTGAGGCCATGGTTCTCAGCAGGAAACCGATGGATTGCCTACTCCGGGTAAGGAATGAGTCATTACCCCAAGTGAAGGATTTCAAGTACCTCGGGGTCTTGTTCGCGTGTGAGGGGACTGTGGAACGTGAGATTGGCCGGAGAATCGGAGCAGCGGGGGGGCGTTATTGCATTCGCTTTACTGCACCGTTGTGAAGAAAAGAGAGCTGAACCGGAAGGCAAAACTCTCGATCTACCGGTCAATCTTCGTTCCTACTCTCACCTATGGTCAAGAGGGCTGGGTCATTGCGTTGAAAGTAGCGGGCGCCTCCCTAGGGAGGTGTTCCAGGCACGACCAGCTGGGAGGAGACCACGGGGAAGACCCTGGACTAGGTGGAGAGATTATATCTCCACACTGGCCTGGGAACGCCTCGGGATCCTCCAGTCAGAGCTGGTTAATGTGGCCCGGGAAAGGGAAGTTTGGGGTCCCCTGCTTGAGCTGTTGCCCCCGCGACCCGACCCCGGATAAGCGGTTGAAGATGAGTGAGTGATTAAAAAGTAGTTGCAGAAAACAAAACAAATGCACATAGGTGCACATAGGAAATTGATTGCATTCGATTTAAAGGTGTCCGTTATTTTGTCCATGCTATAAAAACGCTAAACATTCCATCTTTTAAAGCGACACATGCTGCTCGCTGATCGTCAAGAGGACCCCACTTAACCTTCTTTAGATGCCTGAAATACACCAGAGATGTCTGACCAGCGTCCATGTATTTATTTACAAAACCATCCCCATTTAATGCACCACTCCCTTATGACTCTGCATACTACAGCTGAATTACTCCACATCATACTATGAATACAATGGTCAGGACTAGAAAGCTCTCAACAGTCTTCAGTTTACAGTATATTTGTGTGGCTCTCATATGGTATTATCTGAAGTGCTTTCACGAGGAAGCAGCTGAGTTACCTCGCTCACAGCTGACTTGGCACCACCTTCAGTTCATTCAAATTTAAAACGCAGATTTGGCCAAACTGCCCGTATGTCAGTGTTTACAGACACTGATGCTGCTGTGTGAATCATAATTGTGGACACAGTTCCAAAACAAGTATTTCTGTCAGAAATATTTTTTAAAGTCATTGAAAAAAATATTACATTCACAGTAATTAGGAGGTTTAGATTATAATTTACAGTCTTTAATGCAATTTTTTTTGTTTATTATTTACGGCCCTTAATGCACATTGTTTAGATTATAATTTACAGTCTTTAAGGCACATTTTTAGATTATAATTTAAGGTTTTCAATGCACATTTGTTAGATTATAATTTACAATCTTTAATACACATTTTTTCGATTTTAATTTACAGTCTTTAATGCAAACTTTTTCGATTTTAATTTACAGTCTTCAATTCATATTTTTGCACATTTTCTTGATTATAATTTACAATCTTTAATAAACATTTTTTGTAATATGTAAATAATATCTGTCACTTTATGTACATATTATAATATGTACATATCATCTGTCACTGCCAATATAAATCCTACTCACTGTACGTACAGTATATAGACATCTTCACATGAACATACTGTACATAATCTTCCAGTCCATGTATATCCATCCAGTATTTATTTCTTTGCACAATTTGCATTGTGTACAACTTCCAGAACACTTGACTTTCATAGAGACACTTTATTTAAATTTCCATTATTGTATTCTTATTTTGTTGTCATTGTTGTTCCTAGCTGTTATTTCTATTGTGTGTAAGAACAATGAGAGAGTTGCATAAAACCGGAGTCAAATTCCATGTATGTACACTGATCAGCCATAACATTATGACCACCTTGCTGCTAAAAACAGCCCTGACCCGTGGAGGCATGGACTCCACTAGACCTCTGAAGGTCTGACCCACGGAGGCATGGACTCCACTAGACCTCTGAAGGTCTGACCCGCGGAGGCATGGACTCCACTAGACCTCTGAAGGTCTGACCCGCGGAGGCATGGACTCCACTAGACCTCTGAAGGTCTGACCCGCGGAGGCATGGACTCCACTAGACCTCTGAAGGTCTGACCCGCGGAGGCATGGACTCCACTAGACCTCTGAAGGTCTGATCCGCGGAGGCATGGACTCCACTAGACCTCTGAAGGTCTGACCCGTGGAGGCATGGACTCCACTAGACCTCTGGAGGTCTGACCCGCAGAGGCATGGACTCCACTAGACCTCTGAAGGTCTGACCCGTGGAGGCATGGACTCCACTAGACCTCTGAAGGTCTGCTGTGGTATCTGGCACCAAGCCGTCAGTAGCAGACCCTTAAAGTCCTGGAAGTTGCGAGGGGGGCCTCTGTGGATCGGACTTGTTTGTCCAGAACATCCCGCAGATTCTCTATTGGATCGAGATCTGGAGAATTTGGAGGCCGAGTCAACACCTCCAACTCATTGCCATCCATCTGTGGTCCAGTTCTGATGCTCGCTTGCCCATTGTAAACGCTTTTGGCGGTGGACACAGGTTAGCACGGGCACCCTGACCGGTTCCCATACTCAACAAACTGCTCCTCACTGTGTGTTCTGACACATTTCTATCAGAACCAGCATTAACTCTTTCAGCAGTTTGAGCTCCAGTAGCTCTTCTATTGGATCAGACAACACGGGCCAACCTTCACTCCCCATGCATCAATGAGCCTCGGGTCTGACCCTGTCGCCGGTTCACCGGTTCTCCTTCCTTGAACCACTTTTGATTCATTAATAAATTTGCGATTAATCACGATTAACTATGGACAATCATGCGATTGATCACGTTTAAATGTTTGACTGACAGCCCTAGTTAACAGTAATTAGGAGGTTTTGGGAGATATCTGGAGTCAGTTGAAAAAACTTTTGAGAAAGGAATATTGTGGTTAGGGTTAAAGAAGGAAAAAAAAAAACGTATTTTCCACATTCTTGGCCAAATCACGGAGGTCTTGGCCTGCAGAAAATGCCAGAAATCTGCGTGGGAGCGTGTGGGTGCACCACCCTCCCCTGATCTGTGCTCTGCTCAGGCCGCAGAGTTGGTGAGGTGTGTGTGTGTGTAACTGTGTGTGTGCTGTTTCCTTTCAGCAGGTCGGGCTCAGTGATCATGATCATCTCTCCCACCTCATCCTGCGTAGGTTAACAAGTGAGCAACCCCCCGCCATTTCCCTCCCTACGGTCCCCTGACATGATCCCATCCCCAGCCCCTGACGTTCAGCGATTGCTTTCCAGTGACCGTCGCTTCCTAGCATCCCGTCCATTTGTCTGTACGGTGTGGAAGCATCAGCACCACAGTGTGAGCATATAAAGATGTATTAACATGACTTGACTCCTTTACAAAACCCTGTCATTTATAAGCGTGTTATGTAAATCGCCCACTCAGATCTTCCCCGCCGCCTGGATGCAGATGACTGAGGTGTGTGTTTACGTGTGGGTGCGAGCAAGCATGTCACGGCAACGGAAAGCGATTCCCCTAATGGTTTGGTAACTCCGAGGATCAGCGACCTTGAAACTATCAGCTGCATAATTCACCGACGGAGCGTTTGTGACACTCATCTGTGTACACGCCAGTCAGTCGGGGCGAGGTTTTCGGTGTCTCTGACCTGGAACGGCCCCGCTTCCTCTTGAGTGCAGGTCTGCCCTGCTCAGCTCAGCTCAGCTCGGCTCGGCCTGTCTGTGTGATAAATTCACACCGGGTCATGGATGACCAGCGCGTGCAGGAATGGGACGGCATCCTGTCAGAGCCTCCCATCCTGATTTTTTACATTTATGTTATATCTCCGCCCTGAGATCCTTTTCACCGGCGGCTGCTCCGCCTCTGCAGGTTTCACTTCTTCCACTTCAGAACAGAACTTTTGAAAAAGTAACAAAAACTGCATGCGTGGAATGAGATTTAAATATTCATCCATTCTGTTACGCTCAGCTGTGTATTTGTTCGAGCACATTTCTTGTTTTAGTTAAGTGATGATATCAGGCTACAGCCAATGTGAAGAGACAGGGCCGACACACAGATCATGCCTTGCTCAGGCCCTTTTTTAAGAATAAAAGGTGGCAGTGGGGGCGACGATGTCTCTCTCCGGCTCAGGCAAAGTGGCCGCCCTGCCCGTCTGCCTCTCTGCCTTAAATTCAGCTCCGCAGCAGAATGTGACCCCTCTGGACTTTGGGCAATGTCTCCTGCTCTGGTTACAGAGAGAAACTGACAAAGACCCGGCAGTAGTTCTCTCATGCCATGAGTTAGAGTGACATTGTGGTGGGTCAGCACTGGGTCACGGATATTTTTCTCCTGCTCGCTCCTCGGGGGGAGGAAATGTGCTTAGACAAAAAACATGAGGAAGGTTTAGAGGGCCCGGTGTTTGGAATCACTCTCCCCTCTCTTGTCCAAACAGTGTATTCTAATAACAACACTCATGCTTTTCATTTGCTTGCTCGTAATGGATAGGACGGCTGCATTTCCTTTAGTGTGGATCAGTAATAAGAAATAATGACCTGCTTGAGTTTAGTGGGCTCACACCCACAGTACGGCGGAATTATACACACACATAATTGTCTTGGCAAGTCTGGAGCTGTACTAAGATGTGAAATCCTATTCATGCAAGTGCTATCTAATTGGCTCACTCCTTTGAGGAATTAGACCGAGTTAATCACGTCTGAATATACAGAACTCAATTAGAACTCTGCGAGCTAATGCAGACAGCCATGAATATTTGATGACGAAGTCAGCAGAAAGCCAAGCCGCTCCGCGTTCGCGCCTCAGACGGCGAGTGAAGCCAGGGTGGGGGTGTACCTGCCGTCGCCGCTTGGCGTTCGCGTGGCAGCTCTCCCAGCGTGAGCAGCAGCTGTGCAGCCGCTCGCAGACATGCAGAGCCGCAGCACCACAACGCTGAGCATATGGGTGCCCTGAACTCACCACGCTGGCTGCTGGATCTAACTACCTGGATATCCATCACAGAGAAGTGACAGGTGTGTGGGTGGCGTGTAGTCATTTCTAATTAGATCTGTATTACTGTCAGGGAAGTAACATTACAAACTTTCTTTTTCTGTGTTGTACTGTTAAACATCACTGTGACTGGATGAGAGAGGACTGTGATTGGATCGTATACCCCCTCTCTCAATGACAGCAGGGGCTGTAGGGGAGTTCTTGGGGATATCCCATTGTTAGGTGGGAGAGTAGTCTGGTATGATGTGCTGTGGAGGACATCCATTACCAGGAGGCCCGATACAGCTGGCACCATGCCTGTCGCGTCTGGGTGCTGTGCCACCCTCGGAGACTTCCCTTTGCTATGCACATTGTATTGTATGGTGCGTTCGAACTCGCTTGTACAATTCAGTAAACACATCCAGAGCAGCTAATTCCAACACACAGAGGGAGAGAGACTTCATTCTCTGCTCAGGTAGACATTACTCCTCTATATCTTTACATAGACAATAGTTGTTTGCTGCTCTATTAATGCTCTGGGTATCGAATAGAGCACCTTTATTTTCAGCTAACTATTTCAACCTTGATAGCTAATCATTTCTACTGTTTGTCCATTAGTAATAATCCTCTCTCGGCTAACAATTTAAAGCATTTTTAAGGATATTACAATTAACTCACGTTGGTGGAGATGCGTACTGTGCTTTCTGTGCTCAGAATCACACCAATTCTATTTAAATGGTTACTTTCCACCTAAATACAAATATGTTGATACATTTTTTAATTAAAATCAGAATTTCCACAATCATTTCACATACAGAACCTCCTGGCAACTGACGAGGTACCACCCTGCATGAAATACATTTTACATTTATAAAGCATAGTGTCCTTCATTTATAGTGACAAAAAAGGTTATCTGTTCAATGCTACGGAGTACAAAGCAGGTATCAAAAAGTGAAATGTCAACCCATTTTCATCATCTAAACATATTGGATAAGAGGTGCCCAGGATCTTTCCTGCATAAACTGACAGTTCAAGTTTACCCAAATTTACCAAAATGCATGAAAGAAATCAATTCTTGTAACTGTCTTTGGAAACAAGGTGGGTTTGCTGTTTTCTAGTCTTTGAAAATCAGTTTTTTGGCTAGGACTGTTCCCATCATCAAAGCTGATTGTACATGACAGGGAAGTGCCAAGTCTCTGTGGGGAGGCGTAGTTTGTTTATATACACTGGAAAACAGGTCCAAGATATTACACCAATATTAATACAACATTGAAAAACATCATGCATTTCTTTTTCTCAGGCTTCTCTTACACACTTAGTGGAAGTGAAATGTGAAAAGTGAAATGTGAAGTGAAAAAGTAAAATGCTTGTGGTCAGAAAAAGAAAGGAATTCCAAACAGTATGCTTTTAACAAAAGCTTGGACATGTGGAATATTTTTTTCTACAAAGTGTCCTAATTTGCTTGTTTTGGAAATTAAAATTATAGGGCTGTCAAAGTTAACGGGATTAACGCATTAACGCATATTCATTTTAACGCCACTAGTTTCTTTAAAGCATTATTAAAGCAACTTGCAATTTTGAGGTTGTAGCGGCTCAGTTTTAAAGCCTGAGGAAGATACTGGTATCATATAAAACTAGAAAAACCTGATGAATCCATTAGTACCAACCATGTCATACTAGCTTGTGCTCGTAAAGGAGGTTAAATAACACTCCAAACTTATACCAAATTTTGGCGAGGAAAAACTGGTAAGGCCATTTTCAAAGGGGTCCCTTGACCTCTGACCTCCAGATCAGTGAATGTAAATGGGTTCTATGGGTACCCACGAGTCTCCCCTTTACAGACATGCCCACTTTATGATAATCACTTGCAGTTTGGGGCAAGTCATAGTCAAGTCAGCACACTGACAGCTGTTGTTGCCTGTTGGGCTGCAGTTTGCCATGTTATGATTTGAACATTGTTTTTATGCTAAATGCAGTACCTGTGAGGGTTTCTGGACAATATCTGTGATTGTTTTGTGTTGTTAATTGATTTCCAATAATAAATATATACATACATTTGCAAAAAGCAGCATATTTGTCCACGCCCATGTTGATAAGAGTATTAAATACTTGACAAATCTCCCTTTAAGGTTCATTTTGAACAGATAAAAAGTGTGCAATTAATTTACGATAAATCATGATTAATTATGGACAATCATGCGATTAATCTGGATTAAATATTTTAATTGATTGACAGCATTACTTTAAACATACAATACAGATTTACAGTATAGTTGCTTAATTGGATCAGCATTTGTTGATTAGATAATTTGTTTTATTCTGCATGGTATTTGTGTGAAAATTCACCACAGTCGATTGGTATATTGAGTCCAACAGAGAAGGTCCTTTCTTCCAGAGAGAGTCCTTGCTGATGATAGATATTCATATTAAGAGTTTGTGCTGAAAAAGTGGGTCTGCGTGTGAAAATTAATTACACAAAAAACAAGCAGCCCAATAGTTAAACCATAAAAAAGGCAACATGAATGGGTGAGCAGCAAGGCTGACATCACCACTTTCCAAGACAAACAGACACGGAGGGTAAAAGCTCATCAGTCAATCATGAGCGTTTCCTGGTGACTGGCAGGTCAGGGCTGCTGCGTGCACTTCTTCCTTTACAATAGCAGAATGGAAAATCTTTCGGAGAGCGTAGTCAATGAGACCAAAGCCCATCTATTTTAAATAACAGAGCCATAGTACAACACCAGATAATGAACGTAATTACATTCAAGCAACTTGGCGTCCATGACCTTGGTGGTCTCTGAAATTTTGTCAAAAGAGGCAGAAATAGATTAAGGTTTTTGTGTGGGCAAATCCCTATCTTTTTATTACCACCCTTTCAATACGAAGCTCCGCTCCTGGGGTGACCTTGTGTTACTTACATCAGACTCATTACAGTACACTTAAACCGGCTGCACTTTGGATGATCTATATTCATGGGAAGTGGTAGTATAAACAAGAAAAGTGAGGATGTGATTCTGCCTCAAACAGGGAACTGAGCATTGTCTGCAACCTTTTTACCATTCACTGGTGTCAGTTAAGCAAATTGAATGGATCTGTTTACCAGAATAGAACCTGAAGCAAAGGGCAGCTAAGGAGCCGTTTTAAAGTCAAAAAGCTGGCTGTAGGAATGCCGCAGAAATTTGCAAGGACTACCAACAACAAGGCAGATATGGACGACATAGAATGGACTTAAGAACAGTAGGCACGGTACCCTGTGTAAGCAATTAACCCCAGTGACCACTTCTTCAAAGACCAGCTGAGCTATCAGATACAGAAGAGTCCTTGTTGCTCTCAACTCTGTTAACTAATATGCTCTCGTGGTTAAAAAGCAGACGTCCTAAAGTGAAAAGAGACAGAAAATTACTCATTTCTAACAGTATAATTTCAAATAGATGTGGACTCTCTCTCTCTAAAAAATGAGCTTCCATGAATGGACCCGTTAAATATGATCCTTGAGATTTCAGTCCTGGTTACTGGTGGTAGAACAAGTTCAATTTAAAGGGTAACTTTAGTATTTTTCAAACTTGACCCTATTTTCCATGTTTTTGTGTCTAACTGACTAATAGGGACAACAATTTCTGAAATTGGTCCAGTATTGAGGGAGAGCGCTGCAATATGGTGCTATTGGGGCAAGCTGGCACCGTCATTTACGTCCACTAAAAGTGCTTGTTTTAGACAGGCTCTGATTGTTATTATAAGTGTCTGACATTATGGAAAGAGTCTAGCTCAAGGAGAAGTTTGGTTGTGAAGTCTGGCGAGGTGACGTGTTGCCGGAAGACAACGGTGGAATAGTGGAATACATCCATGGTGGAAACGCGAGAGCCAGCCGGGCAGAGTTTGTTGTGTAGCAGTACAGACAGCGTACCTTAGTGTTAATGTTTTCGATGTCATGGCTGAATATTGAGATGATTTCCACAATGTGGACGAGGTCTTTGAATTTGATGGCCGCCCGTATTTATTTGAGCCAGAGTATATGGATAAAATACCGAAGTTACCCTTTAATACTATAAGAAACACTTGTTGAGCAGCTACTTTGTCAGAAATACAACAGAAGAGCAACTGGTGTATCTGTTTACAGCCAAACAAACTCCCGTTGTTTTAATCATTCAATAATAATTGCAATCATGATCGGATTTCATGCTGCACACGTTGTAAGTCGTTGAAGGTGTGTGTCGCCTGCAGCTCTTCACCCAACAGCTCACCGTGGCTGCTTCTCAAGCCTGACATCAATGAGAAAAAACTGGATTACATGAATCATTGTTTTCTGTGAATCCCTGTATGAATCCAGCGCAGGAATGGCGGCATCCGCCACTAACAATGGCAATGACTATATGGAGAGGTAAATAGAGAATGTTAATATGTTGATTAAGTAAAACTGAAAACATGCAGACCATAAATAGCATCAAACATGGGGTTTAGTTTCATGTCATGTCTGTCATTACAACCACTATGAAGCAGAAGGGGTCTCAGGGAATCAGGTGGTTGTCCTGATTAAAGAATATGGAAACAGATTCTCCAGTTCTGTTGATTTATATAAACTGTGGTCTATAACAATGATACAAACAAAGGGAGTTCTATTGCGATTGTATGCCTCCGCCAACCAGTCAAGTTAAAGTTTACATCCCTGTCTGTCCAAAATGTCATCACTTCATCATTTGATCCTATTCAATTTTTGTGTAAAATCCTAATTGTCCTAATTAGCATATTAATTCTTGAGTTATGGCCAAAACCCTGTCTTGTGAGGTCACAGTGACCTTGACCTTTGACCACCAAAATATACACAGTTCATCTTTTCGTCCAAGTCGACGTTTGTGCCAAACTTGAGGAAATTCCCTCAAGGTGTTCCTAAGATATCATATTCATGAGAATGGACCGGATGGAAAATGCCGGCGCAGATGCATGAAAAAGGTTGTATACATGATAGCCGAAAGTCGGGAGAGGAAAAACACTGTAGTCTGAATATCATCTACAACAAACAAAACTGAAACTAAACTGAAACTAAACCTCACGCTGCCATCTCATTAACAGGGCAGCTCTGATGACGTCCCTCAGGTGAGGTGAAGTCAGTTCCTATCAGAACAAAGCAAACCATACTTGTAATGCAATAGACAGGCAAACTTATTACACAGTGATGTGGGCTTCCTAACAACCACAGACACGACTTCCCCAGAGAAACTAGTCCAAGTGAAAATACAGCAAATCCACAATTCAATTCAATTCAATTTATTTTTGTATAGCGTCAAATCACAACAGAAGTTATCTCAAGACGCTTTATATATAGAGCAGGTCTTAGACCGTACACCAACAGAGCACTACACTCACCACATACCTGGACGTAATCAGAACACATGACGCTGTCTCTGGCTGGTGTGTTCAAGCAAATGCTGGTACACTGAATGTGCTCTTGGCCTGGCAAATTACAGCACTTCCCTCTAAAGTGGAGCACTCTTCTTAAATGTATTATATACCTCGTATCTCTGCTGTCAGCAGGCTTGCACTGAGACTGCGTTCTTCTAGAAGGTAAAAAGGCCTCAAACCTTCAACTTTGTGCACCTTGAAGGGATTCTATGTAAGAATCAGAAATTGCTTGTTTGTTAACAAGCAATTTCTGATTCTTACATAGAATCCTGTTGCTCACACTCGCGCTTGTGCTCGCACTATGACGCAAGCGGGCATCGGTCAAAACAGTGAGGCAACACACACAAGACTGAACGTGACTGACAGCACAGCGTTAGTGAGGATGCGGCAAGACCGGCGCCCCTCAGCAGTCGATGCCCGGGGCGCAGCGGATCCGTGCGCCTTCGGGAACGCACGGATCCGCTGCTGTGGAGATGCGTTGCGTTTATAACTGATTCCCGAAGAAAGACCATCAAATAAAATATGTTTTCTAGATTCCACTTCAGTAACAAGTACTTTAATTTCACACTCGGTGAAATTCTTCTATTTTTCCAGCGTGAAGTGCCATCGTTATTTGGACAATAGGTGACAGCATGGCACGTGTTTATAGTCATTTGCATAGTTATTAATGGGAGGAGAGGCGGACCAAGTGGCACGTGCAGCTGCGCTCAATTTCACGTTAATTGTGATGTATAAAGGAAAGGTGCGCAGGAACAGGCGTACGCACGGCTTTATACATGTGGAAATTTCTGTGCTTAAGTAATTTTCCAATTTTGGGAGTACGCCATCTTCCAGTGTGAAAACTGTACAGTCTTTTATACATGAGGCTCCAGGTGACCAGGATAAAGCCTGGTCGCTCCTCTGGCAATGAGGGAGAAAGAAGATTTCACCCGTCGGCCTGCCACGGTTGGCTATCAGCCAGCCCGCTTTTTGCACCACGCTTGGAGGTGCAACATTAGGACTCTGTGACACAAACTCTGCTACGCTACCGTGAGTACCCAGCTTTTATTTTTTTGGCTCGGTTAGAGCGAAATGGTCTCAACTGTTTTTGGCCACTACGTTCCCAAGCATCAACCAGGCCTGCAATGGGGGTTGTTTTCATTAATGATGCTTTTCTGTTTGCCGGCTTGTGTGAGTGTGTGTGTGTGTGTGGGCCCACCAGGTTATTTTTGGTCAAGTAATAGGAACCATAAGTCATCACTTAATTTCTTATTCTTTGGTATTGTTTTATGGTATTTTTGGCTAGACCAAGTACATTAAAGGGTAAAATATATGCTAGTGACCCTGGAAGGTTAAAGGAACATAGGAGATTGAATTGTGTGAATACTGACTGGTTTATTTCTGCGAAAGGTCAAAGTGCTATTTTCATGGTTTACTATTATTGAGAGTATTGTGAACCTTTTTTATTCTATATATTTTTGATATTATCATTCCCTTTTAGTTAATAAATTGAGTTAATTGTTGGGGACATAGTTGTTCTGTGATTTTTGTAAGGTATAAACATAAACACAGTAAAGTCACATATAAGAAATAGGGAGGAAATAATGGATGGATTATTAAAATAAAACAACAACAGGCATAAGGGTTTAATTAGAGCCAACCTGGGAATTACGTTTACGAACACAGGGCGCTACTTATATGAAAAGGTGCAGAAAGCGTTACAACTATATATTTCACATGCTTGGCAGTAATGCTAGCTTACCTGTCCAATAGGAATTTTGCCTTCCAATGGACTGTTCTGATAACCAAAACCAAACTAAGGTCCCTTCATGAATGGAAGGCCCGGCCGATGTTGATCCTAGTTTCCCCCCGACGTCGATCACATTGCTGTTTTGGGCTTCACTAGATAGAACTTAGTTTTTTTTGTGCTTCTGTGAAGTTTATGTTGGAGTCTGAGTTGTGGTGGGGGCTGGTCGTTTGTTGGCGTTAGCGGACTCTAACCAAACCCTAGCTATGGCTACACACTGTTAGCCCTGTAGCGGAGCTGAAGAGAGTGAAGCTAGGTTTATGCTCGTACTGAAGCCGGCTCGACGTGAGCGCACCAGAAAATTACGTCATCACAGCTTTCGTGTGGTGCATGAAGGCTCCGCAAGTTGTCGCATGGACTGTGCACGCTGCAGCTCTCATTTCAACGTGGATGCCTTCAAGGGAAGACTGGCCGAGCTAGTTAGTTAGACAGTAATAATTACAGTACACAAATGCGATGTTTGCCGGTATGTACGTCGGTGTTCAGTGTTTACTACTACTGCCAGGTAGCCTACTTTCCTTTCCGGTATCATTCTTGACTTCTTGCTTATCCACAGAATATTTTGTTTCTATGCCCCCTGGTGTTTCAGAGCATTTTTTGCAATGAACAACACGCTGAGCATGCTCGTAATGTGGGCGCCATCAACGGAGGCCCACGCCACGGTGTCTCGTGCCAGCATAAACAAAGCTTAAAGGCACTTGCGAGCGTGCATGACGTCACATCCGTTGGATTTTCCCGGAAAAAAGGGCCTGAACATGAAGTTGGGAATCTGTGGCTATCTACAAAGGTTTATTTTGGCCAGGTCTTCAGGTTTTGAGTCAGCACATGAACACATACTTTAAATGTCATCGTTATTGGATCTCCAATTACGAGAGACCAATCTAACATGCCTGACTGTCATGGAAAATACTGTTCTTACATTGTCCGGCCCCAATGGGGTCCTCTCCTGTTTCTGCATTCCCAGGTAACCTGTGATTAATTTGTTACAGTTTGCAGAAAAGAAACACCGTACAGTCAGCAGCAGCAGTACTTTGAATGCGCTGGAAAATGTTTCACATGAGAGCTTTCTTGGAAAACACTTCGTGGCACTAAAACTCAAAGCTGCTGTCTCTGGGTAACAATGATGGACGGCTCGCTGGGTGGTGTTTGCACACACACACAGACTCATACTTTAAGTCTTACCATGTGTGCAAACATGGAATGGGGGAAGCTGTGGGACACCTCAGGCTGAGACACATCAGACAAGGAAAAAAAAAAAAGCCAATGGCGACCCGATGTTGTCACATTAACGCGATTACGAAGCACTCCATGCAAAACGAGACATTAATTGGACGTCGGTGGAGTTTATCAACACGGTTGTGTATTCAAATAAGCAGCGATAAGTCCTCCGTGGAGGCAGGCTGTGGAGGTGCCAAGGACAAAGGCTGATTACTGCCCTGCAAGTGGTGTGACTGAGGTTGGTGAGACAGAGAGATAGCAGGTTATAAAATCAGGAAGTAGACAGGCGATGATAACAGATGTGGGTGAGCTCCTGCACATTACTAAAAGGAATTAACGATATCTAGACAAACAGTTTGAACGAGGCAAATCACCCAGCGGAAGAGATGGATCTCACTAATACAAACACCGGTATTGTTCCACAGAATATGTAAAGTTGGAGCCCAGATAAGGGGGCTGCTGATCGCCTACTTTGATACATGGCAGAAAACTTTATTGGATGGCAATCAGCGTGGCGTGCAAAATGTATTACTGCAATTCCTGGCAAAGGGATTAATAGATTTTTGCATACTACTATACTGATTCTACAGACAGTGAGTTTCCTCAGGCACCTGTTATACCTGCAAGATATTCTACAACAAATGTAATACTCTACCAGAGGCTGTTAAAAAAATCAATTTCATACTTACAGTATATGACATATGGGATGAAAATATACTCCGTCAGATGAGTATATTTATAAGTATAATCGTTTCACTAAAAATCTATTTTCAGTCAGTTTGAGAAAACTACCTTGCATCTATTATCTATTTATCTATTATTCTGTTAAAATAAATGAGTTAAATGTAGTTATTTTCTTATTCTGTATCAGCAAATACATTTTTCTCCCACATTAGAAAACATGTACACATTAACACTGAATTAGTCAAAAAGTTAGTTAAGTGTTCTAGTTATTTTGTAATTTAATACATACAATCTGAATTTTAGGGGCAACTTCACCAATTTTACAATTCAAGTTCAGTTGGAAGATGGAAAACAGAGACTTCAAGGGATAGTTTGGGTGTTTTGAAGTGGGGTTGGATGAGGTACTTATCCATAGTCTATGTATTACCTACAGTAGATGACGGTCGGCACACCCCATTTGGAACAACAGACAGGAGTTACTGCACAGAAGCAAAACAATGTACTGCTATGGACGGAGCCAGCAGCAAAACATACTGTGTTTTAGCCACCTAAAAGAAAGGCTCACCTAAGAAATCAATATAAGTTTAAGTGTACGCTACATTTAGAATATTTTTGCCAGTTTACCTTGACCAGTCCTTTCCGACGGGGAATTGAAGCTGTTATATCCATCTATGTTCTCGCCAAAGCCACCAGACTCCATTGAAAAAAACAGTAATTTGATCTCACAGAACACAGGCGTCTCTGGGCTAGTGCTGCCTTAATTGGCTAGTTTGTTTGTGCTATTGTTTGACTTTGGTGAATCTGAATTAAGCAAAGTCACAAAGTAACACAAACAAACTAATCGATCGAGGCAGCGGTAGACCAGCAACTCCTGTGTTCTGTGAGGTCAAATTACTGTTTTTTACAATGGAGTATGGTTGCTTTAGTGAGGGCATAGATGACGGCTTCGGTTCCCCATCAGAATCATAGACTGTATAGCTGTCTCACGGCAAGGTAAACTTGCGAAAATATTCTAAATATAGCGTAAACTGATATTGATCTTTTTAGGTGAGCCTTTCTTTTAGGTGGCTAAAAATATGTGTTTGTGCTGCCCCCGTCCACAGCAGTACATTGCTTTGTTCCCGTGCGGTAACTCCTGTCTGCTTCTCCAAACTGGGGGCGTGCTGACTGTCATCTACCTCATACAAGCCCACTTCAAAACACCCAAACTATCCCTTTAATAAGGGTTTAAGATGCTGCTGGTTGCCATACGCAGGTTGAGAACAGAATGGGAACCTACAGTGGAAAGACAAATTCACAGTGTATCACTACTGTTCGTTTGCTCTGAGAGATTCCTAGACTGACTGACTTGGAGGCTAACTTGAAGTTTTCCTCTTTCTCTCTGGGATGTGACATTTCTCTTCAGAGACTCAACTCTCACATTCATTCTCTAATCGTACAGAGGCATATGACCCTGAGGATGGGAATAAAAGAAGAAGAAATTACTTTCATTAAGAAATTCAGATTTCCCCCATCCTTTTGATCTTGTGCCAGAAGAACATTTATGCTGATGAAATGCATAAATAAAGTTCTTAAATTATCCCGTTCCTCTTTAGCGCATGTATCAGAGTTGGAGAACTTCCAGACGAGACAACTACAATCACAGTGAGTGCCTCTGAAAAGAGATGATTTAAGAGATGGCCTGCCACTGGTTTAAACGTCATGTAGCTCAACTTCCACACTTTACTGGTAAAGTGCATATCAAGCCATTTCCTGCAAGTGATGTGAGGGAAAATATTGCGTATGCGTTAATGTGCTGTGTCAGAAAAATCAACAATATCAGTGTGTATTTGAATTGATTTCTTTAGGACTATTATCATCATTCCAACTAGTGTTGCTGCCCATCATCAACATGCTTCATCTCTCATCCACCCAAAACAAAGCCTTAACCTTCTCAATAACTAGCGAGCTACATTTGGTAGTTGTACAAGGCCAATCATCTCTCTTTTAAAAGTGTCTTATCTACAAAAAGGTGGAACGTTTGTGTTTTGTAGGCAAATCTGATAACATTTGTTTTGGTTGTGCCTATCTGTCGCAGGGGGTCTGTGGAAAGAAACGTACAAAAGCTTCAGGAATGGAACAAAGATATTAAGGAAATAAAAGTCAAGATTTCCAAAGAGTGCTCTTCTTGTTTAGCATTTCACTAATAACATTGTTATAGTAGTGCATTGTTACAAAAAAGGGATCAAAATCGATGGAGCAGAAGCAGGGATGTCGTCTTTTCTATTCAGGATGGTCTCATTCACTGTTCGCAGCTATACCTACGAAAAGTAATGCACTGTTATTCGTGCATATCCCACGAAATCAATTCGTTTGTAATACACATTATTGTCAACCAGCAAATGCCGCATAGGGAGGAGGTCGGGGTGGATGGGTGGGTGTAAAAATACCGGACTTCCACCCAGATGACTGTTCATCTGTTCATGTCCTGTGTGAAACCACAAGTCAAAGTTGATTTATTTTTTAACGTAACTTATATACTTAAGTTACGCCACTTACGAAGATATTTTAAACCAACCCACGATCTTTTCCTAAACCCAACTAAGTAGTTTGGTTGCATAAACCTAACTAAGTACTTTTGTTGCCTAATCTTAACCAAGTCGATATTTTCCTAAGTCTAACCAAGTAGTTTTGTTCCCTAATCCTAGCTAAGTAGTTTTGTTGCCTAAGCCTAACCAAGTCAATATTTCTTAAACCTAACTAAGTAGTTTTGTTGCCTAAACCTAATTTACTAGTGTTGATGCCTAATCCTAACCAAGTCAATCTTTTCCTAAGACCTAACTAAGTAGTTTTATTGCCTAGACCTGAGGAAGAAGTTTCCTGTGAAAACAGAAGTTTATTTTGAAAAGACTGTATGCATGTAGCGGAAATTGATTAGTGTTGCTGGACATTTGTAGGGAAACAAACGATAAAGGAGTTGCCCACAATTGCAACTCTACCACCAGGCCTCAAGTAGATATGAGGAGCGGGCTACAGAGGTCTGGTAAACTCACTTCTTTCTAACTCCATACCCCCAGATTTTCTATTTCATTTTTAAATTTGTAGTCTTCAGCCCTAACCCACGGTAACTCAAGTGTCATCACTCGAGGACATTTATCAGACTTTACATGGCTCCCTCTGGAGACACTAAAGTCTTTATACAACTTTGTTCACATTATGCAGTAGCACTACCACTGACACCTGTAAACAGACTTTCATGTGTAAAATTGGAGGAGTTGCCTTTAATTATTTTATTCCCCCTTACTGGCTACATTTGTATCTGGAGACGCTCAGCTTCATTCAAGTTTTTAAACTCTAAATCTGTCTGGATTGTTAATGAAAACAAAAGTGAAAGTTAAAAGCTATTACCCAAAATTTCCATTGTCAGGGCTTAGTTGCATTGCACAGCTACTTCCCGTCTCAGCTTCCAGGAATGACCTACAAACTTACCCCTGATATTGCTGACAATAAAAAACCTCGACCCGTCATATCCAGCCACTGACCAAACTGAACCATATTCTAATGAAACTGAATGAGGGAAACACTTCTGCAAAACAATTTCCTTGCGGTTTTGCAAGATGACGTGTCTTTCCTGACAATATTGTGCAAGGAAATACTTTCATGTGTGTTGCTCATAGGGACAAGAAAAAAAGGTCACAGTTTTGAAAGAAGGAATAAATTAAGACTCCTTCTGGGATATCTCACTGTCAGTCATTTCATCAGTCTGGTCAACTTTTGATCAGAAGACTGATTTAGAAAAGTAAAAATGAGGAAACATAAGAGACAGAATCTTCTGTGTTATGTAATCCACAAAGATAATTAATACCATGTAGTAACATGATTTTAACACTCATTTAATAACTCAAGTGCATTTAAACCATATCTGACTGCTTATCAGCTGGAACTCCAGATAGTTATACATCAGCTCACTGAGTGATGTGCATGTGGAAACAATTTAGCCATCATCTAATTCACAAAGGAAGATATATCTGTAAATCCTTTATTATAAAAAGACAATGAATGCATCTCTGATATCATTATTTAGAAGGGAAACATTAATAATATATCAGGTTGTCCTGGGCAAGACAAAGTGAAGTAGTGGGTAGCCAAGACAAAGGTTAATTCATCTCATAGCTGCTATTAACATTTGACTCTGATGTCACTTTCAACAAAAGGCGGCAAGCAGCTTAACCCTGCATTCATTGATTTTGGCCACTTGGGGGCAGCATAACAAGTTATAAGCACCACACTGACACATTATCATCTTATAAAGTTGATGTGGCTAACATAAAATGTTGCCTTTTTATACACTCAGCAGACACAGAGCAGCATTAGCATTCATTTAGAGTCATGTTTAAATCCAATATTCACTCCACTACCTTCAGAAAACAAGATCATCAGAATCATCAGAATCATCTTGTAGTGCAGATGAAGGAACGCCAAGTTCCGGTCACATGACCGGAGCACAGCCAATAGGAACGCTCTCTCCCTGAAATTACCTGTGATTGGTCAAAGTCTCCCGTCACGAGCTAAATTTCCTAAAGCCTGAAAACAGAGACATGAGGAGGAGCAGAAGTCTAGTTTTCTCTCAGAACACTTGAGTTACAATATGCTGAAAGGTTATTGTGGAATTTTTGCCCAATGATGTCAAAAACATTCTGCCTACTGCTACTTTAAGTTGCAGGAGAGAAACATGAAGAACTAACATTACAATCCTGAGCACCAGTTGGAAAAAAATTATACCAAAGATAATTTCTTTTTCAAACCAAAACAATGCTTTGGTCAACAAAAAACGAAAAACACAGACGGAGACGCAAATGGCATTACATTTGGTGAACAGCGTATTATGAATAATTTAGGACTTGTCTTGATTGGGACTTGACTTGGGACTAGCCTGTCTTGACTTGGGACTTGATTTGAAACTTGTCAGTCTTGACTTGGGACTTGCCTGTCTTGACATGGGACTTAACTTGGGACTTGTTAGTTTTGACTTGGGACTTTTGACTTGGGACTTGCCTGTCTTGACTTGGGACTTAACTTGGGACTTGTTAGTTTTGACTTGGGACTCTTGACTTGGGACTTGTCAGTCTTGACTTTGGATTTGACTTGAGGATAGCCTGTCTTGATTTGGGACTTGACTTGGGACTAGCCTGTCTTGACTTGGGACTTGATTTGGAACTTGTCAGTCTTGACTTGGGACTTGACTTAGGACTCTTGACGTGGGACTTGCCTGTCTTGACTTGGGACTTAACTTGGGACTTGTCAGTTTTGACTTGGGACTCTTGACTTCTGACTTGTCAGTCTTGACTTTGGATTTGACTTGAGACTAGCCTGTCTTGATTTGGGACTTGACTTGGGAATAGCCTGACTTGATTTGGGACTTGACTTGGGAATAGCCTGACTTGATTTGGGACTTGACTTTGGACTAGCCTGTCTTGGGACTTGATTTGGAACTTGTCAGTCTTGACTTGGGACTTGACTTAGGACTTGGGAATCTTGACTTGGGACTTGCCTGTCTTGACTTGGGACTTAACTTGGGAATTTTCAGTTTTGACTTGGGACTCTTGACTTGGGACTTGACTTGGAACTTTTCAGTCTTGACTTGGGACTTGTCAGTCTTCACTTTGGATTTGACTTGGGACTTGTCAGTCTTCACTTTGGATTTGACTTGGGACTTGACTTGGAACTTTTCAGTCTTGACTTGGGACTTGTCAGTCTTCACTTTGGATTTGACTTGGGACTTGTCAGTCTTCACTTTGGATTTGACTTGGGACTAGCCTGTCTTGACTTGGGACTTGACTTGAGCCTAACCTGTCTTGACTTGGGACTTAACTTGGAACTTTTCAGTCTTGACTTGGGACTTGTCAGTCTTGACTTTGGACTTGACTTGGGACTTATCAGTCTTGACTTGGGACTAGCCTGTTTTGACTTGGGACTTGACTTGGGACTAGCCTGTCTTGGGACTTGTCAGTCTTGACTTGGGACTTGACCTGGGACTAGCCTATCCTGACTAGGGACATGACTTAGGACATGTCAGTCTGGACTTTGGACTTGACTTGGGACTTATCAGTCTTGACTTGGGAATAGCCTGTTTTGACTTGGGTCTTGACTTGGGACTTGTCAGTCTTGACTTTGGACTTGACTTGGGACTTATCAGTCTTGACTTGGGACTAGCCTGTTTTGACTTGGGTCTTGACTTGGGACTTGTCAGTCTTGACTTTGGACTTGACTTGGGACTTATCAGTCTTGACTTGGGACTAGCCTGTTTTGACTTGGGACTTGACTTGGGACTAGCCGGTCTTGGGACTTGTCAGTCTGGACTTTGGACTTGACTTGGGACTTATCAGTCTTGACTTGGGACTAGCCTGTCTTGACTTTGGACTTGACTTGGGCCTAACCTGTCTCGACTTGGGACTTGACTTGGAACTTTTCAGTCTTGACTTGGGACTTGTCAGTCTTGACTTTGGACTTGACTTGAGACTAGCCTGTCTTGGGACTTGTCAGTCTTGACTTGGGACTTGTCCTGGGACTAGCCTATCTTGACTAGGGACATGATTTAGGACTTGTCAGTCTGGACTTTGGACTTGACTTGGGACTTATCAGTCTTGACTTGGGACTAGCCTGTTTTGACTTGGGTCTTGACTTGGGACTTGTCAGTCTGGACTTTGGACTTGACTTGGGACTTATCAGTCTTGACTTGGGACTAGCCTGTTTTGACTTGGGACTTGACTTGGGACTAGCCTGTCTTGGGACTTGTCAGTCTTGACTTGGGACTTGACCTGGGACTAGCCTATCTTGACTTGGGACTTGACTTGGGACTTGTCAGTCTTTACTTGTGCAATGACTGGAGACTTACTTGTGACTTGTATAACAATGACTTGATTCCACCTCTGCTGCTAACACATTCAAAGAAGTTCAAGACACTGAACACTTAACAAGAGGAATCTTGTCAGTTACATTATTTACACTTTCTCCTCATGTCTATGTTCTTCAACAGTATCGGTCATTAAAAGTTGTGTAACTGCAAGAAATCCCTTTCAGGGGAAGACACCATGAAATACAGTTTCATTGAGTGACCAAAAGCAAAACAAAGCCAAAGAAAAAGAGGAAATGAAGATGTGTGTGGTGAGAGGTGGGAGCTCGCTGGGCTTTGATGAAACGAAATGTGGTTGTCTGAAGTAAATATATGAACATTCCAGGAACAAGGCTACCGATGTGCCCACCCCTGATATCATAATGTGCACACTTGAAACATGGACACATAAACAACCAGAGTGAGCCTAAACTAGGTGGTGAGGCAGAAAGAAAAAGTTACTCACAATATAGCAAGGCTCACAGTACGCCTTCTTCTCCACAGCGTAGAAAGGCTTGCCACGCAGCTTGGTGCTGCAGGTCATGCAGACGAAGCAGTCGACATGGAAGACCTGGTCCATGGCGGTGCAGCCGGTGCCTTCACCTACTACGTTCTCTCCACAGCTGGCACAGCGCCCTGGGGAGAGGGAGAGGAGAACCGATTCAGTATAAATCAACCGATTTTTAAGGTTGGATAACATTAGTCAGGAAACCAAAACAGTGGAAACACTATCAGGATCAAAACAAATGATCCAATCATGTATATTTTTACGCTCGAGAGCTTCAAAGCGGACTCTCGTTCCATCCACTGACAGATGCTCTGATCATAATAAACAGCTTGAGCTGATAGGAAGCATCCTACAGTCTGTGCAGAGAATCTCTCAGAACAGTGATACAACATGTTAAACCGGACCAGGTCAAAAGAAGCTGACTTTACCAAGAGATATACTGCATATTTGTAACACACTTCTTGAAATTATGTGGAAGGGCAAATATCACATATCTATTATCCTGGAACTATTTTGTTTAGTTTCATGATATACAGAGGTCTAAGAGGAGAGTCAAGTAGGGCTGCAAATAATGAGTATTTCCATAAAGAAAAAGTCCCATTCCTTTCTCCATATAGACAAAGTTAGGTGACTCAGAGTCGGAGCACATCTACAACTCAGTTTAACATTAAACTCTCCTGTTTGAATCATCAGTCATCAAAAGGTACAAGCCTGTGTGCATAAAAACATGAGGAGAGAAGTTAACTATGACTCTTAAGGTGTATCTAAGTAAGAAACATCCAATCACAGAGCTTAAAATGATATTAGGTGTGCCGCTAACGGCTAAACAAATAAATTAATTAATAAAATTCACGGTCTATTTTGGATTAATTTGGCAACTATGGCGTTTGATTCAGAACTGCAACACCTAAACATTCAGAATTTGCTGCAGCTCTGATTCACACCTCTGACTGGCCTTTTGTCCATAGTGGCTGAGGATCATGGCTGGGTATTCTGTCCAGAGTGAAGATTCTCAGAAACTCCGTTTTCAGAGTTAAAGTGTAGACAGAAAAAACAGAGTTTTTGGCTTGTAATGTCAGAGTGTGAGCCGCTATGTCTTTTGTGAGGCGTCACTAATGAGGCGTCATGCCGTGCAACAGCGGCATAAATACATCCATGAACGGTGGACGTGGCCAAATAACCTGATAACAGGACTCTTTACATGTTTAAACAAATGTAAAGATACTCTTCTGCTACTGTATATTGAGGAATGGAGGCATCAGAATGCACTACAAAGGTCACTGCTATCTTACTTATCCAATGCAACACTCCTACGACACAGACCCGTCCCCAGTGTGTGTGTGTGTGTGTGTGTGTGGTGTGTCCCACTGGCCTTGACAGCGCTTCAATACTGTTTTTGCGTTTTTCTACTCAACCGATTTTTTTAAAACTGTAATTGTGTGGTCAGGATTCTTCTTGAGAACGACAGAAGAAAAACGCTGTTTAGAAAATAACCTGTGTACGTGTGGACTACTCCTAAAACTGATAGGTTGTTTAATTATCCCCAAGTTTGCAAGTCTATTCCAGATCTTATTTTTTCACTTCAATGATTAACCTTTTCATCTAGAACATGTTTAAAAATTGTAGAAAATGTTGATCACAGGTTCTGGAAGCCCAAGGTGACATCTTCAAATTGCTAGTTTTGTCTGATCAACAGTCCAAAACCCAAATGTGTTCAACTTCTGATTAAATAATGAGAAGAGAAAAGCAGCAAGTCGTAACATTTTGGAATAAGGAAACAGTTCATGTTTAGCATTTTTGTTTGATAAATAAGTTAGGGCCTGATTTATTACCAACATCATTTCTGGTACAGTGTGTAGGATTTGGCGACATCTAGTGCTGTGGTTGCAGATTGCAACCAACTGAGTACCCCTCTGCTCACTTCTCCCTTTCCAAGACTGTGGTAATGTGAGCTGCAAAGTGCAAAACCATGGTAATCCTGTTTGGCCATCTTTGCCATAATAACATTACTTAAGGAGGTCAGACGGCGGCTGGCGGTACCACGGTTTTGCACTCTGCGGCTCACATTACCGTAGTTTCACAAGCGTGTCAGAGAACTACGGTGGCCTTCAGGTAACATAAAAACTAGAGCCGTCAATCGACTAAATATGTTGTGCAATTAATCCCACATTTTGTATCTGTTCTAAATGTACCTTAAAGGGAGATTTGTCAAGTATTTAATCCTCTTATTAACATGGGAGTGGACAAATATGCTGCTTTATGGAAATGTATGTATATATTTATTATTGGAAATCAATTAACAACACAAAACAATGACAGATATTGTCCAGAAACCCTCACATGTACTGCATTTAACATAAAACAATATGCTCCAATCATAACATGTCAAACTGCAGCCCAACAGGCAACAACAGCTGTCAGTGTGTCAGTGTGCTGACTTGACTATCACTTGCCCCAAACTGAATGTGATTATCATAAAGTGGGCATGTCTGTAAAGGGGAGACTTGTGGGTACCCATAGAACCCATTTACATTCACATATCTGGAGGTCAGAGGTCAAGGGACCCCTTCGAAAATGGCCATGCCAGTCTTTCCTTACCAAAGTTTAGCATACCAGAAAACCTAAGGGATCCATTGGTACGCGTATTTGGCGAGGGGCTAGTATGACATGGTACCAATGGATTCCTTATTTTTTCTAGTGTCATATACCAGTATCTTCAGTCTAGCTTTAATACTGAGCCCGCTACAACCTCTGGAAGGTTCTGTTCTGGACTACTGTACAAACATGGAGGAGCAACATGGAGGACTCCGTGAAGAGGACCTGCTCTCTATGTAGATATGAAGGACTCATTCTAAGCTAACTTAAACACGACAATTCTTAGTTTCAGGTTATTATACACTAATGAAACCATAATTATGAATATTATTTCTGCTAATTAGATCCCCCCAAATATTACACACTGTTCCTTTAACTTTCTGCTGATTAATCAGTTGTTGAGGAACTACATTTATAATCAGTTAAAGATGTTTCTGCTATCTGTCTCCATTTATTGCTGTTCATTTCTGTCCAACAGGCTGCCGGCTCAATAGGAGGACCCACAGGACCCACAGGACCCACAGGATCCACAGGATCCACAGGCTGAGCTGCTGCCCATGCCTCCACTCAAACTACCTTGTTTCAAAAATGTGGCGCTATCCCTTTAAATGCTTAATTTCCTGATGTCAGAAGGGCCTAATCTTCATTTCTATTTCAAACACGGGATAAGGAAGGATTAAATACTATAATTATGCCACATTAAAGCAACCATGCACATCACCAAAGTGTGACATGGGCGACATCTATTTAAAAAAAAAAAAATCAGGCTTTAAATGATAAAAACGAAAACTTTAGAAGTACAACTAAGTCTTTGTAAAAGGGGCACAAGTGAACTGATATTATTGCGCCAGAAAGAGCCTGATTGCATATTGCGGGACATGGCATTTGGATATCTTTAATTGAGTTGGAGATATCTTTAATTGAGTTTAAGATGTCCTCGACTCAATGCAACTTATCTTCAACCCAATTAATAACACTGTCAATTTAATTACTGGTATCTTACAATAATAGGGTTTAAAAAGATATCTGAGAATGCTTTATTTTTTACACATCTGAGGACAGATGCAATCTCTCAGAGGAAGTACGATACAGTATATTTAATTAATTCAAGTTCAGTTGTATGGATCATTTTTGTTCCTTTTCATTTTTTTTGCTTCATCTAAAAGGCTGATTTGGGGCGATGATTGACACCCTGTATGTTCTGAACAGAGCGGTTCAAGCGTGTTACAGACAGAGGCGAGACACTAACCGGGGGAGATAGAGTATCTGATGCTTGCATTTTCACAGTTCCAACTCGCTGTTTTCATATCAAGTAATTCAAACGGAGTGTAAAGCAGAATCTGTCTCAGGTATCAGCACAACTTTTGGAAGTCGTGTGTTGTTGAGATCAAATATCTGCTTGACTGCGAGGCCCCTCTAATGGTATTCTAATCTCAGATAACTCATTATCCTATTGCCAGCTACCTCTGTGGAGAAAAGTTGCTTAACGAATGACTAGATCCGCAATTTTTCAAGTAAGGTTTGGAAAAATCCTTACTGAAACGCTGATATTTGTGCCTCTATTATAATGGGATCCGTCGTTTATTAGGGGACACATTAAAGCAGCGGTGGATAGAGTTGGAGCAAATATGATTAAAAAAAGTTATTTTTGTAAAACGGTCACTATATCCTGACAGTAATGCGTGAGACAGGTAATCTGAAAAAAATCATTTCCTCTGGTGCTCCTAAAGGCATCTGCAAGATTTCAGGAAAACAACCAATCAGAGCCGAGCTGGAGCCTTGCCGTCTCTGAGCAGCTGTCAATCACTCGTGAACTCCGATCAAAACCGTCAAACTAGGCAGCGCTGATCAAATATGAATCAATATTCTGTTACTGTAATGTCTATTTCTCTCCTCAGATGTTTTCAGAATCATATTTTATTAGGGCTGTCAAAGTTAATGCGATAATAACACGTTAACGCAAATTCGTTTTAACACCACTAGTTTCTTTAATGCATTAATGCATCGATCTTCCTGAGGTTGTACCAGGCTCAGCTTTAGAGCTAGAGTAAAGATACTGGTATCGTACAAAACTCAAAACTAGAAAAACCTAAGGATTCCATCGGTACCAACCAGGTCATTCTAGCTTGTTGCCAAGGAGGTTAATAACATTGCAAACTTGGGCTAAATTTGGTGAGGATAAACTGTCATGGCCATTTCCAAAGGGGTCCCTTGACCTCTGACCTCCAGATCAGTGAATAGGGGTTCTATGGGTACCCACAAGTCTCCCCTTTACAGACATGCCCACTTTATGATAATCACATGCAGTTTGGGGCAAGTCATAGTCAAGTCAGCACACTGACACACTGACAGCTGTTGTTGCCTGTTGGGCTGCAGTTTGACATGTTGTGATTTGAGCATATTGTTTTATGCTAAATTAAGTACCTGTGAGGGTTTCTGAACAATATCTGTCATTGTTTTGTGTTGTTAATTGAGTTCCTATAATAAATATATACATACATTTGCATATAGTAAGTGTATTTTTCCACTCCCATGTTGATAAGAGGATTAAAGATTTGACAAATCTCCCTTTAAGGTTCATTTTGAGCGGATAAAAAATATGCAATTAATCACGATTAAATATTTGAATCGATTGACATCCCAAATATTTAGTGTACTGTTTAGCTGTAAAATGAGAAAGTTTGTGACCCAGCCGCCATGTTGAGATCAGTTGAGGAAATACCAAGCACCGCCCACCAGCTGGAGCAAACGTTCTCATTTTACAACTAAACAGTACACTACAAGATGATTCTGAAAACATGTGAGGAGAGAAATAGACATTATAGTAACACAATATTGATTCATATTTGATCAGCGCTGCCTAGTTTGACCACTTGGTTGGAGTTTGCGCCTCCATTGAATGAACAGCCAATAGGAACGCTCTCTCTCTTAAATGACCTGTGATTGGTCAAAGTCTCCCATTACAGGCTAGATGTTCTAAAGCCTGAAAACAGAGCCATGAGGAGGAGCAGAAGTCTAGTTTTCTCTCAGAACAATTGAATTACAATATGCTGAAAGGTTATTATGGAATTTTTGCACAATGATGATAAAAACATTCTGCCTACAGTCCCTTTAACGAATGACTGGATCCGTAACTTTTCCAGTAAGATTTGTAGATCCTTACTGAAACGCTGATATTTGTGCCTCTTTTATAACAAGATTCATCATTTATTGACTGGGGACACATTAGGAAACAAAGGACTGACAGATTGCTGTTGAAGACATTTAGCTGTTCACATTCTGAACTCTTATCACAGCAGCATTTTGTACGCTAATTTGGCGACTGCTGTCATCCACGACTTATAGCGCAGACGAGTTTTCAGAAAACCTGCTATTGGTTTTCATCTGTTCCCACAGCTCTATCCACACCTCAATTACGGCTGCGTTACCTACTGTACAGGGAGGCAGATTAAACAAACTAGTGAAGGCACGTCTCGGGGGGACATGTGGGTGTCAGTGGAATCACAAGCAGGGTAATCACTTCAGAGAGCCAGAGGGAAAGAGAAAGGGAGAGAGAGAGCGAGAGACAGAGACGGAGCATGCCGAGCCTGTTAGTGGCTTCAGATCACAGGCCATCTTCAGTGAGTGGATGAGAATGCCAAACATGTCCCACAGGGCTCCCACTTTAAATAGCGAGAAGGAAACCTCTCGGAAATCCTTTTCCTTTTGGCAGTCTGTGATCGCGAGGGCCCTCAGGAGCTATTTGTGCGCGACTGTGTGTACAGTGTGCACGGTTATACCCCAACACACACACACACACACACACACACACACACACACACACACACAATGGAGGAAAAAAAGCACCAGACATGCCACACATGTAGACAAGTATATACAAACACAGACACATGTTACATAGAGTGTATGCATACCCACAGACATGTCATGCCATGCTGCGTGCACACATCAGCAGCCCACACATGGATTCACATGATCATGTAACAAAGAGCAGCAAGCTGTTTACAGTTGGCCTCCAAACTACTGTTTGCTTTTATACTATATTACCCTCAATGTAAAGGACTAATTCATAGAAGAGTATAAAAACACAAGACTACATAATGAAACTGGCACGTCATTACTGTATGTGTGACATTAATTCATTACTTGATTAATTGTTTAGACTATAAAATGTCCATTATGATTTCCTACTATAGCCAAGTTGACACATTCAGACAGCTAGTTTTTTTTTAACCTACAGTCCAAAATATTAATATATGATATTCAGTTCACTGTAATAGAAGACAAAGGAAACCAGCTCAATTTCACAATGGAGAAACCAGTTCCTTTTTTTTTTTTGCCTTTTTCCTTAAAAACGTAAAGTGATTCTATTAAAATAGTTGAAGATGAATTATCTATCAATTAACTTAACGATTAAAACTAGGGTTAGTAATCTTAATAAACCAGCAAGAGTACACAAGATTTTAAAAATGATCCAACCGCATATAGCCTGCAGGACAGGACAGAGAAATCTCTCCTGAAGAGGGGCATGTATATTTCTTCTATAAAAGGGTCAGTGTAAAGATGAGGTGGAAGAACACGGTTTTTAAGCTTGTCTTTTGATTTTATTATTTTATTTCATTTTATTTATGCATTTCTTTTTCTTAAAATGTAACAATTTTATTGTATTTATTTATATATTTTTTCCAGAATGTTTTTGTTTTCTTGGCGATAGCTTTATAAGCCAGCTCTATATACAGGCAGACCCCTCTAGTTTCCGTGTTGGGTAGGAGTGTTTGTGTGTGTCGGGGGAGTGGGGGGGGGGGGGGGGGGGGGGGGGGGGAGTTAAGTCAGTTTGAAATAGAATATGTCATATTGTATGTCACCTTTGTATGACTGATGTGTATATTGTAAAAAAGAAATTGCAAGTCATAAAAAACACGATCCAACTGAAACCCCCATCCAATGGTGCTTACTGTTTTCCAGTGAAAGTAGCTATCAGCACTAGCTCCAAAAGTCCCTAAATCTAGCGAGGAAGTTGCCAAGTCGTCAACACTGACATTCGGCTGACTATCAATGGACATGAGGAAAACAAATATTGTATTATTTATTAAAGCAAATATTCACATTTAAGAATCTAAAACCAGAGAACCTTTGCTTAATCGGATCAATTGACTAATGGCTTAATCTACAAATCATTTCACCTCTATTGTCATTATCAATACGATTATATGACACAAAAAGGCAAAATACTCGCCTGCGGATATTATATGTCTAGGGCTTTTCTTGTGAAAGGTAAAAACAGAAGAAGTGGATAAACGTGATTAGTTAATGCCTTTATTCACGGTGCACAAGCTCAGAAAAATCAACCTTTTTCCGGAAAAACAGTATGGTGCTTTTTCGCCGCAAAATATTCGCGTTCTGTTTGAAAGTATTCATGTCAAAAACAGTATTACAGAACATAAACATTTTGACGTGTGAATTAATTGCACGAAAAAAACAAACAAAAAAAAACGTCCGCGGTATGTAAAGGCCTTTAGTCTGTCTTTTTTTTCAATTAAAGGAACAGTTTGTAACATTTCGGGGGATCTACTAGCAAAAATGGAATATAATATATGTTTTCATTAGTGTATCACCTGAAACGTCGTTTTCGTTAGCTTAGAATGAGTCCTTCATATCTACATAGGGAGGGGTCCTCTTCACAGAGTCCGCCATGCTACTAAAGTAGCCCAGAACAGACAAACTAAATACTGGCTCTAGAGAGAGCCTTTCATGATTTTACTTTACCTGAAGGCCACCGTAGTTCTCTGACACGCTTGTAAAACTGGGGTAACGTGAGTGAGCTGCAGAGTGCAAAACCGTGGTACCGCCAGCTGCCATCTGACTACTGTTGCTACTAAAGTAATGTTATTCTGGTAAGGATGGCCTCTGAGTGAGGCCAATGGCGTTACCACAATTTTATCCGATCCGGTATCGGTGCATCCCTAGTAGAAACATGGCGGAGTAACAAGGTGGACTCCATGAAGAGGACCCGTTCCCTATGTATCTACAAGGAAGGGCTCATTCTAAGCTAATGAAAACACGATTATTAGTGTCAGGTGATTGTACACTAATGGAAATATAGTTATGAATATCATATTCCATTTCTGCTAATAGATCCCTCTAAATGTTACACACTGTCCCTTTAAATCAATTTTATAATCAACTTAATGTTTTCAGACTAAAGTTATCCCACTTGAACTGAAAGAATTGAACAGTCTTCGAGTCCTTGTGTTTCATTAAATATACCTCAACACACTCGTCTCTAAAGCATCCTTCTTCTACTATAACGTCTTTCTTGTTGGGTGAGAAAATGATTCCACAAAGTGTAACAATGTAAAGCTCCTCAGTGCGTCGGTATCTTTTTCCTCTTAACAGTCTTACTGTATGATAATAGACACAAGTGCAGAGTCTTTTACAATGCTTCACATCAATAATTTCACACATCTGCGTCGGAAGTAAGCATTTTCAATTTTGCGACAATACTTCAATTGGCTTCTTGAATAATACAGGACAGCAACTGAAGCAACATCGTATTTACCCCTGTGGAGATGATCGCAAATACTTTCGAACTATTTCAGCTGGGCATAAAGGAATCATGAAAGGCCTCACCGCTCCCCAGCGTCCCTTTGCGTGGGGAATGGAACCAGAGCCTTAATATCAAAACTTCAAATAGTTCCTGTAGAACCAATGCAATGGTGACGGGGCGGGAGGGGGAGTTCATTTACACTTTACTCACTTTCTTTCCTTTCATTCCTTAACCCTCAGAAGTGTCTCTTCTCTGTTACATCGAAAGTCAAAAGAAGGACTGAAGAGAAAATCTTTTCTTCTTTTCTTTTCTTTTTTTTTTAAAGAAGCACATTCCCTGTGAGCTATAGAGTCTTAGAATGGTTAGACAATTTAATTGGATAAAAGGAAAAGATTAAAGAGGCCCTGACTCTGTTCCATAAATAATTGATTTCTAATGTATTTGTAGTGGCAGTGAGACGCTGTTGTTTGGGAATGGGGGATGTTGAGTGGCAGAACGCTTCAGATTTCCCTCAGTCTTTGCCTTCTTTGTTTTTTCATGCCGTGATATTGAAGCAGCATGAAAGGCAGAGAGGGAGCACACTTGCAGCTCAATTTGATCTTACATCGTCAGAAATCAAAGATCGTGCATGTAAAGAAGGATCGCAAGGAACTTTTTTTGTGGGAGACCAAACTTTTCACACTATGTTACTAAAGAATACAATTCTGCTGGTGCAACCCTTGCAAAGCCCAAAGGCAAAGCCGGCAACTGTAGCTCATATCCAAAACTAATAAAAGAACCACAAAATCCATTTTGGGACTTCAACTAAAGTTTTGTGCTTGGATTAAAATATCCGATAGATATGCTGGTAAAAACACAAAGACACATTCAACTGCTGCATATGTTTCAATATCAACAATGCTAAAAGGAATGCATTATAACTAGGGCTGTCAATCGATTCAAATAGTTAATCCCGATTAATCGCATGATTGTCCATGATTAGTTGCGAATAATCGTAAATTAATCACACATTTTATCAGTTCAAAATGTGCCTTAAAAGCAGGTTTGTCAAGTATTTAATCCTCTTATCAACATGGGAAGGGGCAAATAGGATGCTTCATGTAAATGTATGTATATACGTATTTATTATTGTAAATCAATTAACAACACAAAACCATGACAGATATTGTCCAGAAACCCTCACAGGTACTGCATTTAGCATCAAAATGTGTTCAAATCATAACATGGCAAACTGCAGCCCAACAGGCAACAACAGCCACCCTTTTGGTGCCCTAGGCGAAATTTGGATTTGGAGGCCCCCCCTGCCGGCTACCCATAGAACCCATTTTCATTCATATATCTGAGAGGTCAAGGCACCCCTTTGAAAATCGCCATGCCAGTTTTTCCCTCCCAAAATTTAGCATAAATTTAGAACGTTATTTTGCATCCTTGGCAACAAGCTAGTATGACATGGTTGGTATCGATGGATTCAACAGGTTTTATAGTTTCATATGATACCAGTATCTTCACTTTATCTTACAAACTGAGCCGCTACAACCTAAAAATCACAAGTTGCATTATTGTGTTAAAGAACTTAGTTTCATTAAAACTAATTTGCATCAATGCGTTATTATCGCGTTAACTTTGACAGCCCTAAAATAAATCCTGCTTTTGCATAAAGCAGCATATGTGCCCACTCCCATGTTAATTAAAGTATGAAATACTTGACAAATCTCCCTTTAAGGTTAATTTAGAACAGATAAAAAATGTGCGATTAATTTGCGATTAACTATGGACAAATCATTCGATTAATCGCAATTACTTAAAATATAACTAATAGAGATGTGGCTAAAACTAATTATCTTGCTCTAATGCACATTTTTATTAGGCTTCAAGTGTTTCCACCCACTAATGCAGCATTAATTTATTGTGACACGGTTAAAAAGGTGGGCCGAACAAAAAGGTACCAAGTTGCGATAACTCCTTCACACTTAATTAAAGACATAAACAATAGGTCAGCGAGTGGTTAACAGCAGAACAGAAGTCTGTCGAACACATTAGGAGTGTAACTGCCAGCTACTGAACTGCCAGAGGCCACGATTTGTGTGCCGTTTCATCTCTTTCTCCCTCTAGATTAATCTACTTTGTTGCTTCCGATTGCCCTCCATGCAGCCTGACAATGCTGTGGCCTTCAGTTGCCTTAGTATGACAAGAGAAATAGCTGTCATCACCGCATTTCAATCTCCCAATGCCTCTTTCCTAACCCGTGCCTTTAATCTCATTCCCAATGTCAGCAAATAGCAATCTGCAGAACTGCTGCGGCGATGGTGGAGGATGGAGGAGAGGCGAGCCTGTGCCACTAAGCATTACGGCTCGGCCTGTCAGGGCCCGCGGCGGCGGAGCGAGGGGGGCTGAGTGTAGGTTACATGTTTTAGAAGCAGGTTGGCGGGAGCGACATGGAGGGGTGCCAGGAAGAGCGAATGGGGTGAAAGAGAGAGAGAGGCAGGGAACAGGTGAGCGTGTGTGCAGCACAGTATTGTGGGCAAGCTGCGGGTTCAAAAGATGTCGGCGTGTTTATATGCTGTTCATCCGTGCGCACCCGCGTGCTTGCAACGATGTCTGCGTTTGCGTGCATGAGCATGCGGATGTCTACTCATTCCTGAGGTCAAACGCTCACTCACAAATGAAATCTAGCAACGTGAGTGCCCGGAAGCCGCAGCTGGGCTCGCACGGCAGCTGATCTTGCAAGCCTCAGTGGAGCTGTCTCAACGAAGCAGGATAGCAAGCGCCGAGCCTGGCGGGGGAAGCAGGGGAGGGGGAGGAGGGGAGGAAGAGGAGGGAAAAGGGGTGGGTGGGAGGGTGAGTGGTCACCTCACGTGAACTGCTGCCAAAAAGCGGGCTTCTGTCGCCGGGAAGAGAAGCCCCATGCTGGCACACTGCATCAGCTGAGAAACTAGAAAGCAGCATTGCGAGGTCAGCGGCAGTGCTGGGACGAGATAATGAGAGAACAGAAATGGCAAAGAGGACCCATAAACTATGCTAAAAAAAACGACTTCATGTTTTATAAAACTGCCCCCAATGCTCAAAACAGTAACAAATATAATGAAGTATTGAAAACGCAAACCAATTACAAGCAAGATGATGACATAGCATAAAAAAGATCTCATTCATAAAAGAACGGAATTATAGACAGTTTACAGAGAAACGCTGGAGGTTTTTGTATAATTTCTTCAAATTTGTAGATTTACAATCAAAGAAAGCAACATTATTTACATGATAAAAAGGGTCTTGGAAGTCAAATCCGCAGCCTCACTGACATACATACTGCGTTTCTCTTATAAAGGCAGCTATGACGGATCATCCGTGGCTATTGTGTTGTGTAATCTAGTCTTTTGCAGTCGTACGTTATAATCCACTGTAGGTGGTATAGTGATGCATGGGGATTTAGACTAGTTGCCATGTCACCAGACGGCCTCGTATGACGCCCCCCTGCCCCTGGGTGGTCGCTGACCTCCTTCCAGCAGCATTATGCTCTTGTGTCTCACAGGGACTGCTGCAACGTACATATACACACACAAAGTATAGCGCAGTGCAACAAAGAGGCAACACTAAATCCTCTGATAGTGAAAGAGGAAATAGGCTCTTCAAACTAAAGGTTATATGAGGAGATTACTGTGGGGGAAAAAACACTGGAGGCAGGTTCAAACAAAAATCCACTGTAATCATATTGTAGGTAAAGGACAACTATTCTATTGCTTTTTCTATCAGTGTCAAAGTGGAATTAAAGGTACAGTGTGTAGGATTTGGAGAATTTACTACTTTTCTAGCTTTTCTATCAGTGTAAATAGAATATATTTGGGTTTGGGATTGATGCTCAATCAAAACAAGCATTTTGAAGACTGGGCTCGTGGAAATTGTATTTTTCACTCACTGAATCAATTAACGGTAAAGTGTGTAGGATTTGGTGGCACCTAGTGGTGTGGTTGCAGATTGCAACCAACTGAGTACCCCTCCACTCACTCCTCCCTTTCCAAGTCTACGGTAACATGAGCTGCCAAAACCCTAATGCCGTTGGCCTCGCTCAGAGGCCATCCTTACCATAACAACACTACTTTGGGAGCAACGGAAGTCAGACGGCGGCTGGCTGTACCACGGTTTTGCACTCTGCGCATCACATTAGCTCAGTTTCACAAGTGTGTCGGAGAACTACGGTGGCCTTCAGGTAACGTAAAATTGCAAAAGTTTCTCTCTAGAGCCAGTGTCTGGTTTGTCTGTTCTGGGATACTGTAGAAACATGGCGGAGCAACATGGTGGACTCCGTGAAGAGGACCCGCTCCCTATGTAGATATGAAGGGCTCATTCTAAGCTAACGCAAACACAGTGATTCTTAGTTTCAGGTGATTATACACTAATGAAAACATAGTTACGAATATTATATTCCATTTCTGCTAATGGATCCCATCAAATGTTACACACTGTTCCTTTAAGTAGATATAATGTACAAAGTACAATGTATTAACTTATTGTATTTTAGTATTAAAATTTTATCAAATTCTCTTTTATTTTTTTTAGTTCAAAGGACCAGTGTATAGAATTTAGTGGCACTGAGTGGTGAGGTTGCATATTGCAAACAACTGAATACTCCTCTGCTCACTCCTCCCTTTCCAGGCGTGTTGGAGAACTACGGTGGCCTTCAGGTAATGTAAAAACACGAAACACGCATACATTCATCATTTCCTATGAATCCCTTGTGCATTGTAGGCAATTTGAATTCAGGGTGGGAATGTTGGACTCCTCCACTAGCAAAGAAAACTACTCTATAGAGAGGTCATTAAATAATGTAAATACACTGACTAGCTATTGCTGAAAAGATTCTAACTGTAAATAGGTTCAAAAACAGGGTTTGATTAAATGTAGGGCTGTCAAAGTTAATGTGATAATAACATGTTAACACAAATTTGTTTTAACGTCACTAATTTATTTAATGCATTAATGTAATTGATCTTTCGGAGGTTGTAGTGGGCTCATGTTTTAAAGCTGGAGTGAACATACTGGTATCAAATGAAACTAGAAAACCTTAGGAAACCATTTGTACCAACGAGCTTGTCGGGAAGGAGGTTAATAACGCTCAAAACGTATTCACATTTTTGGCAAGGAAAACTGTCATGGTAATTTTCACAGGGGTCCCTGTCTGACTTCCAGATCAGTGAATGTAAATGGGTTCTATGGGTACCCACGAGTCTCCCCTTTGCAGACATGCCCACTTTATGATAATCACATGCAGTTTGGGGCAAGTCATAGTCAAGTCAGCACACTGACACACTGACAGCTGTTGTTGCCTGTTGGGCTGCAGTTTGCCATGTTATGATGTGAGCATATTGTTTTATGCTAAATGCAGTACCTGTGAGGGTTTCTGGACAATATCTGTCATTGTTTTGTGTTGTTAATTAATTTCCAATAATAAATATATACATTTTCATAAAGCAAGCATAGTATGAAATACTTGACAAATCTCCCTTTAAGGTACATTTTCAACAGATAAAAAATGTGTGATTAACTACAGACAATTAAATATTTGAATCGATTGACAGCCCTAATTAAATGAAAATATGAAAGATTATAACTTTTTTTTTTACTCTTTAATGTGAAGTACTTTGAGCTGCATGGAAATGTCTTTACATTTAAATGTATTATCATATGGTACCTGCATGTTTACAGGAGCTTTGTTTTTTTTTCATATGCACACCAACAACATTAAAAATGAAACTGACTTAAAGGTACACCTTCATGCACTAAATAGAAACAGTTAGCTGTATTGGGGGAGACGGTTGGCCAAAGGCATTCGGAGACTGTGGAGGTGGAGCGTGGTGGGGAAGTGGGGTTGCGGGGGTGGGGTGGGGTGGGGTGGGGTGGGGGGGGGTGTCTTTGTAAACCAGCAGAAAGGTTTTACTCTGACACACATCCCACTTGTTATGACATGTAGAGGCACATCTAAAAGCAAACTCCTAAGAGGTTGCTGAGGGCGACCTCAGTAATATGCAAATGAATTCCACCAGAGTATCTTAGACAATGCACAAAGCTGTCTAAACTGGAAGCCTATTAATACATTAAGTTATGATGCTGTTAAAAAGAAACAGAGGCGGCTCCACAAAAGCACACTGTGTGAACCGAAACTTTTTTCTGACCCAATTACCTTAGTTGATCTGTTCTGACTCCTCTGGCCTGTACTGTTACTGGAGCTCCACTGCCATTTGTATCTCTTCCAAGATTCCTCATGAACATTTCATGCGAGGTGTCTTATAAATTATGAGGGCTTCTCCAGCTGACATTATGAGGGAAAATGGCAAAGCCTGCCTTTTCTTCTCCGGCTCTTATCATAAAACAAAGGCTGGCTCAAACCAGGAGGAAAGGCTTTGCAGACAGCTCAGAGTCCTGCGTGGAGTACAGTATGCCCAAATGAATCTCTCTGCTTATTTCCAGTGACTGTCTTTCTACCATCTGATAATAACATTACAAAAACATTTATGCCACTGTTCAAAAATAACATAAATATTGATTGAATATTAAACTTTTTTCTCAATTCTATACAGCGGAATACTGAAAGTCTGGGAATGCATGAAGGAATCCTCAACTTGTCATTTTTATATTAAAAAGAAGAAATAAAAACAGATTCTCTGCGGCAGAATGAACTACACTGCATAAGTATCATCATCACTAATTGTAAATAATGCAAAGCATCTCATCCTATCAATTATTCAGCTTTATGTCCCGGTTTTGCTTGACAGAAATGTAGTGATGACAAAATATTGTAAGTTCCTCTGATGCACAAATGCCAAGGCATCTGTACTGTGAGCTGAGTAGCTGTGTCTTATTAGATTTCCACAAACACAGTACACCTACGCGCCAACCTAAGTGGATTAAATATGACGGATGATGACATTTGGAGAAAAGGCTCTTTCAGATTACTCAAATCTAATCTGGAACTCTAAATCAGGACTAATCAGTTGCTTTGCAAAGAAGCTTCAATCACAGGAGGAATTTCTGGCTTGCAAACTGGGTTTCTCCCAAAGAAAAGCCGTTCCTTTTATAGTGAATCATTTTCAGGTTTTCTAAAGCTTGAGCAGTGCTCATGTTTGAGAGGCGGTTGTGCCACAAAATAAAAGTCTTCAATAGTGCAATTTACTGGACTGAAGTTGTTGTAAAAAGAGCGTGATAATGTGATAAAGTGTAACTACAGATGGACCTCCGTACTGAAAAGTTTCCTTGTGACATCACAGAGCCGGAGTGTAACGTTAATTCAATTCAATTAACCCCCCCTGGACCAATGAAAGCTCACTTTCAGATTAGAGGCTCATCAAAGACATTACTGACACCAATAAAACTTTTGCTATAGGAAGACAATGATCCAGTCCAATAGCGCGCTAGAGATCGCAGCCCCACTTTGATTAATCTTGTTAATTACTAGCCTTAGGGTTGCTGGCCCTCTTCCCCCTGTACCCCGCTAAAAAAGAACAGGCTTCTGTGCCATTAGATTCTTTGTAATTACAAAAGGCTCATGCTCTGGGACTGATTATCCCTCAGATATACAGTGAAGAACATGCCGGACTAATGTAACGTTACTGCGGCGGCCACGTATATGTGCATTATTCAGCGGGGGAGGACAGGGGCTCTGTGGGTTTGCAGAAGAGCATGTGCTTGAACTCCCTCCTAATGAGTCCCTGCAGTCACCTCAATCTTTTTAGGCTCATCCTCTTTCTATCTCTCAGTGAATTCAGCTGTCGCCTTGTTTAACCACATGATGACCCTCCTCACTCACCTCCCTTCCCCCTACCCTCCACTCCAGTAACAGCCAGCCGCTGTCAGCTTGGGACGCACACGCTATCCCTAACTTGTTCTGGCTACCTCAGCTCACATATGACCCATTTCTCAACTCCTGTGTCCTTGTTTCGCTAGCCTTCAGCCACTCAGCCTTATAGTTGGCAAACAGTGGCGACTGCATGCATGCATGGTATAGCAGAACGCAGAGTTCAAGCCAGGACTGCATCGCTGTACGCGTTCACCCAAAAAAATGAGGCCAACGAGGCTTTGAGGGCCGTTCCCTCTGTAAAATGACTACACTTTGCTTAAGCCAGCAGATCCATTTGACCTACGTCTAATGTGGACCAATTAAGGTCTTTACATCAGCGCGCACCAACGTGGAGCCGAATATCCCTTAATACCAGTTAAATACATGTCCCTGTAGCTATAATACACCTACACATGCTATCGTGGTGTGCTGTGTGATTATGAGCTGATATAAAGCCTGCTCCAGAGTCCTATTGAATGTATTGAGCGAGGTATCTAATGGGCATGGGAATTAATTCCAGGGCAAAGGGGATTAAAGGCTAGAGAAGAGAGCAGCAGAGGGATGGCACTCGCTGGCAACGGAGGTTACAGAGGGCGGAAAAATAGAAATGAAATATAGAATCCTTCTCTTTTCAATCCAATTTTGTGAAATAGTATTGAAATTGGCATTTTGTTTAATCCTGGTTATATATGTATATATATATATATATATATATATATATATATATAATTATTTTTTTAAATGAGAAAAAAATGAAGTATCAAGTGCTTCAGACAAAAAAATGGGAGAGAAATACTGTAAAAAATACCGCTGGACAATCAAACAAGATACCGAGTTTTATCAATATCAGGATGTTTCATCTGTCCAAAGCCTTTATCTCTCGTTCTCATTATACCCCGAGCAGCAGTCGTGCCTTATCCTTTGATCACATTGATATAGTTTTGAGTCTCTACCTTGAGGACTGCTAGACTGGTAGATACGCTGCTGTGTCTACACATGGAAATCCACAGATAAGAAGTACCAAGAACACTAGGCTAGCCTCGTCTGTATCACACACACCTGCACTGTACTCCATAGCCTCGAGACATTTTCCAAAACATTGTTCTTGCGATACAAAACTAACTTTGTGGGTCACTGGGTGGGCTAATCTAGGAAACCTTATGCCAGTGTTATTCTATTAACCCACTATCCCACATTGTTTTGTTCCTCTATGTAGCGTGGGGTTGGTTTTGTAGCTCTCCAGACTAATTGACGAGCCTGTTTGTTTCTTCTTTTAGTCTGGTGACTAATGAGATCATACTACCTGTGCTAATGTTTTCAGAACTGTTTCTGTAATGTATCAAAAATTATACTTGTGCGTGTGTTTGTGTGTGTGTGTGTGTGTGTGTGTGTGTGTGTGTGTGTGTGTGTGTGTGTGTGTATGTGTGTGTGTATATGTGTGTGTGTGTCTGCAAAGCTTTCCCCAGTAGTGTTATGAGAATCTATCAGTGACTCATGGGCTAATTTTAGTCACTTTGCTACTCTCACCTATGAATGCCACATCGTGATGTGACTGTTATTATGTCAAAGACGCTCACAGCAGAGGATATAGGACCACTTATAGCAGGATGACCTTATACTTTTGTAGGGTAGACCACAGGCTGCAGAAGCAGGGAAGCCAGGGGGGCCACCGGCTAGATAACTTTTTGGACTCAGATATAATACTTTTATGAGCAAAAGCCTGAATTGTATCTGTGTTTTATCTCAATACTTGACTTTTACACAAACGAGCCAAACAATATTGGTCACCATCACCCACTCTCTGTGACTGCTGTGTGCAATTTGACTTACCTATCACGTGCATAGTTTATTAACAACGTTGTTTCGGAACCATTGTTGTGTGTAGAGGGTGTTTGTAGGTGCTGCCCTGTCTGTAGTACTGAAACGGAGTGGAAGATCAATAGACAGAACATGGTTTCTTAGTTTGGTTTCTTAGCCTGCTTGCTTTTTAGTGTTTGTAAAGAGAGAGCGAGAGAGCGCTGAAAGTCACAAACAGCTGTTTCTACATGCCGCAAACAGCTGTGTCTATGTGGCGCAAACAGCTGTTTCTATGTGGCACAAACAGCAGTTTGTAGCGGGCAAATAGCTGTTCCTAGCACTGCAAACAGCTGTTTCTACATGCCGCAAACAGCTGTGTCTATGTGGCGCAAACAGCTGTTTCTATGTGGCGCAAACAGCAGTTTGTAGCGTGGCAAACAGCTGTTTCTAGCACTGCAAACAGCTGTTTCTACATGCCGCAAACAGGTGTTGCTAGGGCTGCAAACAACTGTTTCTACATCCACAAACAGCTGTTTCTAGCGTGCTGCCAACAACTGTTTCTAGCGACACAAAGCAAGGTTTAAGGCATGTAGAAACAGCTGTTTGCAGCATATAAAAACAGCTGTTTCTAGCCGCCGCAAACAACTTTTTTTAGCGCCGCAAATAGCTGTTTCTATGTGTCGCAAACAGCTGTTTCTAGCACCGCAAACAGCTGTTTCTACGTATCACAAACAGCTGTTCCTATGTGCTGCAAACAGCAGTTTCTAGCGCCGCAAACAGTTGTTTCTAGCAGGCTGTAAACAGCTGTTTTTATGTGCCGCAAAAAGCTGTTTCTACATGCCGCAAACAGGTATTTCTAGCGCTGCAAACAGCTGTTTCTAGTGGGCCACAAACAGCTGTTTCTAGCGGGCCACAAACAGCTGTTGCAAGCCGCCGCAAAAAGTTTTTTCTAGTGCCGCAAACAGCTGTTTCTATGTGCCGCAAACAGCTGTTTCTAAGTGTTGCAAACAGCTATTTCTAGCGGGCCACAAACAGCGGTTTCTAGAGTGCCTCAAACAGCTGTTTCTAGTGCTGCAAACAGCTGTTTCTACGCACCTCCCCTTGCTGATTTGACAGAGAATTGTTCATAAATTAGAAATAAAAAGAGCTCTGATAGTGCTATGTTCTTATGTGAGTGCTGATAAACATTGATGAAACAGTAGCCTTATGCTGTTGTTGTTATTTAGCTTTGCTGAGGCTATTGCATTGTTCTTCAGAAGCGTTCTGCGGTCCATGTGGTAGACTTTGAGCCTGCTCTGAAGCCAATCATCAGGGTATGACATGGGAAGCACCCCCAGATAAACACAGAGCAGACGCACATGACTACAGCATGTGACACATAACAGGCACAAGGAAAATGGTCCTACCACAACGTGGAAATAGGAAAGTAGAGCAGGAGGAGGCTGAGAAATCAATTAGTAACATGTAACAAGCAGCAGGCCATTATGAGTGAGTGAGAGCTTGTTAGATCATAAAGACCACCACGCTCTCTTCATGAATGTGATTACAGTTGTGGTATATGTGACGTCAGTGCTCTGCCAGGACTGTTGCAGTGCTTCATCATGCATGTATTCACTTCAGAAAAAGATACTGTAGGCTATATAATTAACAACAGTGGTTCTGGTAGTTTTTTATGTGTTAACTTCACTAAGCAGACATTTTGTACAGGATATATGGTAAAAACAAATTATGTATTTCACAACTGTTAGTTAACTAATAGGTGTGAAGAACTAGCTGTCCTGCCCCATTGCCTTCTTACATAGTTCTTAAAACAATAAGCTAAAAGTTAGTAGCATTAAAGGTACTCAATACGGAATTCAGAGCATTTCCATTGCCTCCACACGGCAGTCAACATGACGACAGCTTATCCTGCGGCTCGGAGCTAACAGTGCTAACAGCGCTAACAGTGCTAACAAGGACAACACTGCTGACAGAGCTAACAGTGTTAACCTGGGAGGGAACCCGAGGGTGGGCGCTACGCTTCCATCGCCACGCCGTCAGTTGGTACTATTAGCATTGAAGGTGCTCAATACGAAATTCAGAGCATGTATTACCTCCACACAGCCCTCAACATGGCGATAGCTGAGCTAACAGCCCTAACAGTGCAAACAATGGCAACACTGCTGACAGAGCTAACAGTTTTAACCTGGGGGGAGTGGTGTATGGGCGCTACGGTTCCGTGACGAAACCGTCTGTTGGGATGGCGTTATCAGCTATAACCACCGTATGAGCGCAGTGCAGAACGGCAGCCATGAGCTAGCCAGAGGGCGCGCTCACATGCTCTAAAATGCACTCAAAAGGCACACATGGCCTGCCCGGCTATATCAACAAAGCACAGAGAAGCTCTGATTACAACACACACAGAGGGAGACTGACTTCATTCTCTGATCAGGTAGACATTACTCCTCTATATCTTTACACAGCAAATGTATTCGCTGCTATATTAATGCTCTGAGTATAGAACACCGTTAACAATGGTTCTGTTCTATTTAAGTGTCACAGTAAGTCCTGACAGTGTGACACAATAACAGGACCCTTAAGCCAAAGTAGCTACATGGAATTCAGCAATCATTACCAGCCGCGGAAGCGTGGGGTTGGTATGATGTGCGTCATCATAGCAAAATGTGGTCCTAGAGACACCTAATGCAGCGGGAACTACCACAGTGGCATGTCAAAAAGGCTAATGCTAACCAAGTGTGTGTGAGATGAGCCATCATTCTTACCAAAATATTCCTCAGATGGTGGGTTGTCCATGTCAAACAGCATCTTCTTGGTCAGGCGCTCCAGCTCATCCTCAGGGTGGGCCATGGGAGCACTGCCCTGAGAACCGGAGAAAGGAACATAGTTGTGATTCACAAAGCCGACCGAGGTAATGAAGAACATTTCAGCTGTTTCTTGCATTTTATTTCCACCTCACTGATGAATGTCACCTTTGACAAATACTGCTTTAAATGCAGAGGAAAGAGTGCAAGAATATATTGCTTAACGAAATACGTCCAGGTTCAACTTAAAGATTCACAAAAATAACGGACTTCAATAAATCAGGATGAGGCACTCTCTCAAGGTCAAACAAAACACATTCAGTGTAATTAAAATGCAGTGGATGGTTTTCAGTCTGCCTTCCCCCTCTGAGATATCTGACCCTGGCTCAGGCCCCAGTGGTGTGCAGCCCAGAAGGTTGTGCATATCCTTCTGTGCAATACAAGCATGTGGAAAAAGCTGTGACCCTGACTAATCCTTGTATTTGGGAAAATAATGATAAGAGAAGGAAAAGAGGAGGCAAACATTAGAGAGAAGCGACTTTTTAAGTCGTGTACATTTGGGTGATAGGTCAGGAGAGTCGTACACTGAGCACAAAAGACTTCAGGTGTGAGCTGTGTTGAGGCCTAATCTCTAAGAGATTTCAGAAGGATGACATAACTCTCTGAAGATGCCACTTCCTTCCTTTCCTTGTGAGCATGCCCTCCCTCTTATCATGCAGTCTCTGACATCTGCCTGCTGTGTGTCTGTATGGGGCTGACGTGTTGCGCCTGACATTTTCTGCCAATCATCCCATCCCCCAGCCCCCGGATCACGGCGCAATCCCGTCACAGGTGTGTGTCCTTTGCAGACACCCCGGAGGCCTGAACTTGACTCTTTTCGTGCTGAGCGGCTGAGCTTTTTCTGAAATCAGTGACACTCAGATGACCTTCCCTAGATCTGGGGCCAGCCGGATCTTTACAGTAGATTTGATTTTCAATATTGTAACACGGGCCGAGATCTGGGCTGACCTTTGAGGTGTTCCTAATTGTGACACCTGGGAGCCCGGTGAATGTTAGCGACCGGTTTGGTTTTGTACTAATTTGTCCGTGGTTTACTGTGTCATATAAAGGAATCAGATTTGTCAATAGGAGATTGAGTGAAGAAATGTTTTTGTATTCAGAATGAAAGAGTAATTACAGGTCGTGTCTTCTGGTTTTATTGATGACTAAATTTGTATGCACGTATTTTTCATTAATTTGACTCATTGTAGGTGTCAGTCAAGGTTTCAAGATTAGAAATAAAGTCGGTGTAATTTCAACAATACATTAAAGCTGCAGTAGGTAACTTTGAACAAATATGATAAAAAAGGTATTTTTATAAAACTGTCACTATATCCTGACAGTAGTGCATGAGACAGATAATCGGTGACATAAATCGTGTTCCTCTGTCCTCCTTGTGCTCCTAATGACATTTGCGCCCCGAAAAAACAACAACCAATCAGAGCAAAGCAGTCTCTAAGACAGCTGTCAATCACTGCCCACAAAACTCACCATCTCCGATCAAACTGTGAATCTAGGCAGTGCTGACCACATATGAATCAAGATTCTGTTACTGTAATGCCTATTTTGTTTTCAGAAACATATTTTAGTGAACTGTTTAGCTGTAAAATGAGAAAGTTTGCTCCAGCCGCTGGGCGGTAACACTTTATAATAATCATCATTTATAAATGGTAAATTGATAGTTAATTAAACCTAGTTAATAGTTATTTTACTGTTAACAATTTTTTTTTATTATAATTAATAATGTTTATTTACTATTAGTAATTTAATAATTTCTGTTATTCTATCATTAGTTTGTGTAGTATGAAGTAATTACTTTATAAAGTCTATAATAGCTGATAAGAGACAATTACAATTACATTCTGTTTACATTAGTAAACTATTTAATAAGAGTTCATTGTTGCGCACAGTATTACATTTTATATACTATGTTACGTTTTTGTTAATGATTACCAAATGATCTGTAAACCTTTAAGAGATTTTTGTAAAACATCTATTAAACTTTACATAGATAGATGGACCATAAACCAATTATTATCCATTGACAAAGTATTAAATATCTATATAAATAATGTTTGTAGATGTTTTACAAAGTATTTATGAACCATTTAACAAGGTATTATAATCATCAGTTGCAGCTTTATAATAGCAAACCAAATAATGTTTATGATGGTTTAAAAACCAATTATTAACCATTAACAAAGTCTTACAAATATCTATCTATGTAATGTTTATATATGTTTTACAAACAATTTCTTAAAGGTTTACAACTAATTTCTTAATCATTAACAGACACTTCTATATACTGAATATATATATAGTATATAAAACGTTATAATGTGTGCAGCAATAAACTATTCAAATAACATAAATTATAACATTACTAATAATTAGTAAACATTATTAATTATCATTTAGTTGCTTGTGAACGGTAAAATAACACATTTTAATTAACTATCATTTTACCATTAGTGAATGATGGTTATTATCAGGTGTTACCAAAGATGTTTCTGAAAACATTTGAGGCGAGAAATAGGCATTACAGTAACAGAAACTTGATTCCAATTTGATCAGCGCTGCATAGTTTGACCGTTTAGTCGGAGTTAACGAGTTTTGTGAGCAGAGTTTGACAGCTGCTTGGTTCTGATTGGCTGTTTTCACTCGGGCACGGTGGAATCTTGCAAATATCATTAGGCGCACTGGGAGGAGACAGAGGAAGCGTTTTTTTCACAGATTATCTGTCTCTTGCACTGTTAGGATATAGAGTGCTCCAGGGATGAGGTATCTTTGTGGGCCAACCAGGAAGTCAGCATCGCCCTGGTTCCCTCAACAAAAAGCCAATGGGATTGTTCCATTGGATTTTAGATTATTGCAGAAAATAAGCTCTGTGGCAAACAAACATTTATGACACTTAAAAGTTTTGTTTGGCAAGATAATCTTCACTGATGAACACACCTTATGATTTTTGAAGCGTGAATGCAATCGCCAGAAGTAAAAAGCTAACGTAAGGCTATAAAGGAACTCCACCACGGTCGCATGAGCGCGTGTATACACAACGAGGCTGTAACGGCAAACAAGTCGGCATGATGACGTCTAGTAGTCTCATTTAGCCACTTGTTAGCAACCGCCATTTTTTAGACACATAAAGGCTTCAACATTCCTTTCAGCTTGTGTTAACCACAGACCTTATTTCAGGCATCTAACTAAAAACCCATTCAAAAAAACCATTGACCTCCAGGCGAGGGAGCCGGAGGAGCTAAAATGCTAACTCATTTCCAGGTTTTAGGACTCATTCCTGTAGCACTCTATAGTGACCGTTATATAAAAATACATCTTTATCATATTTGCTCAAAGTTACTGACTGCAGCTTTAAAGGTGGTAATGCAAATGTACAGTAGGTTTGGTGTGAGCATTCAATGGTCTACTGAGTTTATTTCAGAGACGGTGAGAAATGCTGAGCTCTGATTACCGTCCACTATGTATCAAGGAGCGTCTAGAACTTTATGATGCATGACTTCAGCTCGGCCCGGCTCAGGATGCAGCGGACTGATAATGGAAGCCCAAACAGTAGGCCTCATTAACTCGGAGGGATTGACACGTTCGACGTGCAAATCTCTCTGCTCTCGAGAGAGCAGCTGGGCCTGAGCTCTTGGATTCCTTGGCACCTCGCGCCTCCTCAGCCACTCGACCATAAACGGCCAGGATCACATCATGGCGGATTAGGAAGAGATGAAAGGAGCATTCCTCAGTGGTTGGATATTCCTCTATTGTCGCCTCAAATTACATGGCCTTTTTTATTTAATAATACACAATGGTCCACGGAGATGTACGTGGAGGGGGTTGAATTCTAATACAACTACCTGCACAAAAGAATAGATAATAAATCTGTGCGCTATTCGTAGACCTAAAAGAAGTGCTCTTGTTGTCAACAATCTGCTCATTATGCCTGTGTTGTTACATTGAGACAGTGAAGAGGACGATTTAACCCTGTTAATCTTAGCTCCACATCAAAAGCACATTGGAGAGGGAACGAAATGCTGCTATTACCAGAAACAGACTTTTGAGTTTAAGCTTCATTTATAGCTTATCCACTCTTTGACACCCTGCAGCAATGCACTGCAAGAGAGTTTAAAGCACCTTGTTAGGGAGTCTTTTGTGACAGCACGGAATAATTTTTCACTTGAATAAGAGAAAGAAATTGCTTCCCTGCATGCTTTATGATTGCTTCGCAGTTCCTGTTCGGCTTTTCAGACGCAACAATAGAAACCATACAGCAGCTATACGTGCCGCAGACATGATTTTTCAGTTACGTCTGGCTCGGTTCAGTAAATTGTTTGCCTACGCCCTCAGGACACCCAGACGCACTTTCATTGAAGTTAGTGCTTAAATTCAGTGGCGACTGGGTTAACAGCTGCACCTATTTTCCACTGTTTTCCCAGCACGTTCAGGCTTATAGTTTCAGGTCATCTGCCATCTGCTTTTTTAATGGCAAAAAACCTATCAGCTGTAATACCCCTGGAAGACCTCCTCCCTCTCGATGGACCATCAAATGCCACTTGACAAACCGGTGTTAAATGCCAGACCTCTTAATATCAAAAACAACAATAGCATCTGTAAGCGAGCACTGTTGCCTGCTACCTGATGCAGCATGACAGTGAAAGGTGAAAGCAGAGTCTGGGAGCTGATCACTGCCCCACTGCCACATCTATGAATAAAGCTGTGTGCGCCACCCACTGTGGAATTGGCATTGTGTCAGAACTGATTAAGTGAGGAGTGGAGTTTGGAAGGGGGGGCTCAGTACGTGCTCTCACCTGATACCCTGACAGCATCGTGTCCCACTAAGAACCAAACCTCAGGCTCTGTCTCTCCTGCTCCTACTGCAGTGATAGAGAGTGAATGGGAGAGACAACTGTTCTCAGGGCATCTGATTTACACCTGAGTTAGTGGAGGTGGAACAAAGGAAAGGAAGTGAACAGGAAGCTGGAACTATTTACATACAGTCACCTGCTATGGTCTAGAACTGACAGATCTGTAGGATAAATCCTCACAGAGCACGAAACAGGTCGACTCTATTCAAATTTAGGCTGATCTACACAGTTCGTAACTATCTCCACAAAAAATAATGCACTGAAATTTGTATTTATTCCACAAAATCAATTCTTATGTAATCCACGTAATTGTGAGCCAGGAAGTGTAAAGGGCGACGAACGCCGTGTATAGAAAGAAGGCTGGGTCACGCGTCATATCTTTGGGGGTATAACACATGCGCAGTAAAATCTGGTCTGCCTGAAATTGAGCCAATCGCAACGTACGACCGCAGCTTCAGTTACACTGCGCATGTGTTATACCCCATACCCCGAGACCCATGTTCATTCATATTTGATCAGCGCCGCCTAGTTTGACTGTTTGATCGGAGTTTGAGAGTGATTGACAGCTGCTCAGAGACGGCAAGGCTCCAGCTCGGCTCTGATTGCTTGTTTTCCTCCGGTCTGTGAAATCTTGCAGATGCCATTAGGAGCACCAGAGGACACCGGAGGACACAGAAGAACATGATTTTTTTTCAGATTACCTGTCTCATGCCCTAATGTCAGTATATAGTAACCGTTTTATAAAAATAACTTTTATTAATCAGATTTACTCCATTTCTACCCCCTGCTGCTTTAAGTTACTTCCTAAGTTATTTACGATTGTACTTGACTTGGGGCGGCTGTGGCTCAGAGGTAGAGAGGTTCGTCCACCAATTGGGTTTGATCCCTAGCTCCTCCAGTCCACACCCAAGGCTGATCCATCGGTGTGTGAATGAGCATTTAGATCAGATCCTGATGGGCAGGTTGGCTCCTTGCACGGCAGCCTCTGCCATCAGTGTATGAATGTGTGTGTGAATGGGTGAATGTTGACATGTAGTGTAAAGTGGTCGAAAGACTAGAAAGGTGCTATATACATGCAAGTCCATTTGACCATAAAAGGAAATAAAAAGAAGTAAAACAAACGTTGAGAAATGTATAGCAGGCTGTGTGAACCGTAGAGGGCTATGACATGTTCCAGTCAGTAGCACCCCACGGAGGTTGACGGCGCGTCTCTTAGAATCTACAAAAAAAGGCCCAAACTGTTTTGAAATATAGAAAGACATGCACTATAGCTGCAGCATCGTTATAGTATAGATTTCCTTAGACAAGTAGAAGGAGGAGAATTCAAATTTCAGTTGAACTTTTGAGGAATCATGAGCTGCAGCCTCATATTTAGGCCAGCACTTTTTGTGCACAGTTCAAAAGCAACGTGCGGAGACAATGAGATTGAGAGCCACTACATAAACGCTACAGTAGCACTACCCACTGAGCTGAACGCGATAACCAGAAGGGGAAAAGTACAGACGCCGGCTGTGGAGAGAGAGCCATATGAAAGACAGCTGCTCAACAACACTAATCTGTGTCTCTAAACCTGCAGCCATCTATCAGCTGTGTACAAACCCAATACTGCACCTTAAACCAAAAGCAATTGTCTCACCTTTTACAATAGCTCAACATTTCCTGCACCATCAGCACGAACTAAAGAAAGACATAATCACTCACAGACATATTTATCCACAGATTAAATGATGATGGACTTCACAATGCAAAATGCTCCTTAGTGTCAACGCAGCTGCGGCTTTAACTCGGAAGCTTTTAAAAGAGAAGCTTTAGTCAGCTCTCAATCTGACATCCTGGCTTTTTGTCTCTAAATCACAATGGTGTTATTGGAAATGGACACAGAGCCTTTGAAAGAGAAATGGCTTATTATTAAAATAATAGTAATACTAACAACAACAGCAAATGGACTAGTGTATTAGCTAGGGTTCATGAGGGATTGAATTTTTATATTGGATTGGAATATCTAAAAAAAGCATTTGTTGCCGCAACACTAAACGAGTGATTATAGCAGCTTAGGCGACTCTGTTTTCCCGAAACAATGGAAGGATTGCTGGATCAGTCACACTATCCTTCCACTGAGTTATACTGTGTGTTTGTGTGTGTGTGTGTGTTTTGAGGAGAGGGGGGGATACAGTATGTCGTGTGTCTGGAATCAAACATATGGGTTAAACACTTAAAGATGCTTTTTTTAAATGTGTGTATGAAGAGGCATCAATTTATAGTGGACGGCTTTATTTGATTCCATACTGCAGAGATGCATTTTAAAAAGCAAAGATTGTTTGTGACACAGCGGCACTCCTCAATAGAAACCTCGGAGTGCACCTCATTACTGTGATTCAGTCTTTCAACGCTGACCAGACAGAGGCAGGAGTTGTATTCATGGTAACACAAAAGGACAGCTCTCCTTTGATTACACAGGTGATGTGGAGATGCCGCTGTCAGCAGCGCGAGGACGCGGCAGGTATTCCACTTCAAATCAAAGTGGTTTGTCTGGACAAAAAAAATTATATTTGAGTGGGGCTGTTGCGATGAAGGAATTTCCCCTGCGGTGATAATGATTGGCTCAACAAAATATGCGATATGTGGAATTATTGCCGTCATTTTTTTGCAAATTACTTAATTAATTCTGATTTTAATGCTATATAAAAACTAGGGCTGTCAATCGATTCAAATATTTAATCAAGATTAATCGCATCATTGTCCATGATTAATTGCAAATTAATCACACATTTTTTATCTGTTCAAAATATACCTTAAAGCGAGATTTGTCAAGTATTTAATCCTCTTATCAACATGGGAGTGGACAAATATGCTGCTTTATGCAAATGTATGTATATATTTATAAATAAAAATCAACTAACAACACAAAACAATGACAGATATTGTCCAGAAACCCTCACAGATACTGCATTAAGCATAAAACAATATGCTCAAATCATAACATGGCAAACTGCAGCCCAACAGGCAACAACAGCTGTCAGTGTGTCAGTGTGCTGACTTGACTATGACTTGCCCCAAACTGCATGTGATTATCATAAAGTGGGCATGTCTGTAAAGGGGAGACTCGTGGGTACTCATAGAACCCATTTACATTCACTGATCTGGAGGTCAGAAGTCAAGGGACCCCTTTGAAAATGGCAATGCCAGTTTTTCCTCGCCATAATTTAGCGTTAAAATGTAACAAATAAATACAGAGATCAAATTTGACTGAATTCTATTAAAATAATAAATCGTACACTGGCAACTTGGTAAAAAATCTCCCAAATTAACAGGAATTACAATTCCAGTGTGAACCTTTTTAATGCAGCAACAATTTGGTCAAAACTTAAAAATGACAGTATATAATGTAAATCATATACAAACAAAGAATTGAATTGAATAGATCGGCCCCATTGTCACGATACTCGATCCAGCTATCTGAGTCGGTATCAGCCTGATATCCGATCTGGTATCGATATCGGTGCATCCCTAGACAAAAAAAAAGACCAAATGTGCAGCTCTAGGCGCAGAAGACGCTCAGCACCTCATCACACTGCTGCCGTTTCTAGCAAAGAATTCACAAAAGAAAAAAGGTGAAGATAGCGGTTGTGGCAGTTGCTTGCCATCCCCTGCGGTTGGCTCATCAATAGCACGGTATTGAAATATTACGGTTATTGCAGCATCCCTATACTTGAGGGAAAGTTGCTTTGTCATTTTCTTTCTGGCAGCTGCATGTTTAATTGAAGAATTTGTTAAGTCTGCGAGAGGGATCACATGTTAGTGGCCTTATGTAATCCAGCTGATGAATTTGCCGCTTGCGATGTTAAACAGGTTATGAGTAATCTGCAATGCATTATGAGAAGAAGCATCGCAGCGCTGCAAATTAAGCTCAGGGCCACCTTCTGAGGAGGCACAGATAAAAGTATACATTCTCTCCAAACAAAATAGGTCATGCTGTTTCAGCTCCAATTAAATGCCACGGAAAAAAATAACAGTCAACCGTTAGAGCAGCTGTGTACAGAGCAGCCGACGATAATTAAAAATTAACCAATTCCATAATTGACATTTTCCGCAGCCATTCAAATCTTTGCTGTAAACTGAATTCACATAAAAAGGGGGATGAATTTCAGAGTGTTCGCCGAAACCTAATGTATGTAGAGGGGCCTTTCAATGTTTGCAAGATTGTGCGTGTGTAAAAACTAGGTCATCTGTTGGGAACTGACACATCCCCCTGCAAACAGATATTTGAAAATCTGAGAGTGTGGAGAGGGGAGCCACAAGCAATCTGAAAAAAACAACAACAACAACAAATGACTGCACAAATCGTTGGGATGGAGATAAAACTTACTTGGCGTCTCTTTGTATACCATTACAATCCCAAGAATGTACACCAGATTACACAGGATGCAGGTCTTGCTGGTTTTGGGTGTGAGCTCAAAGTGTTTCCTCATGTGGTAGCAAGGTTCTATATTTAAACACATGCGGTGGACATAATGAAGATTCATACAGATTATGTCTGCAAATCGATGTATTGGCAACCTGCACTTCCCTTTTGTAACACACAGAATTGTCCATCTCCTGTGTAATTTTGCCTCCTACCAAACCATGATATATCCTTTTCCTCTCCACCTATACAGTGACGTGGTTTATCTGAATGACACCCTTTTGACCAGACGCTACCACTGAAATGATGGAGCCAACAATACTTCCATGATGAGAAAAAGAAATGTTTAGAAAGTGCACACGTTTCATGGAGTCTGAGCCAGGGGCAGAGAAGAGTTTGTGGACAGAGGAGAATGTTAAGAGGGCAGAGAGGAATCTGGTTTCAGCAAAAACAGAGAAAACTTGTTTATGTGTGAGACAAGTGGGACACAGAGAGGTGTTGCAACTGACAGGAGACCATGTCCAGAAGGAGCCAGCAGGGGCCACTGTTTATGCAGGTGGTGTCGGCTGCCTGGTGACTGACTGAACCAACAAAACCACATATACCTTCACGTTGGTTGGACTTAGTGGGTAAATTGTTCAGATCAATACATCACAGTCAAACAGTGTCACTCAGTTCACCAGTGCTTTTTTCATCAACCAAAATGAAATGAATTATTTACAAAACTTTTTTTAACACTATCAAAAAAAGATGTTCAAATACTTCAAAATCTACAATCTCAACACCGTCCCAATACAGCTACTACATAAAGGAATGTGTTGTTTTGTTTGTTCGTTTCTTTATTTACACATATACAAATTAAAAAAGATACAATCAGGGTCTGAAATCAACGTTTTTCACTCCACTGTGGCAGGCATGTATTTTTCTGTCTGCCACTCAGAAATCTTATATGCCTTTTTTTTAAGGTTATTTTTGGAGCATTTCAAGCTTTTATTGACAGGACAGTGTACAGTCTAGAAAGGGGGGCACTTTTGAAATCTATGCGCTAAATGAAGGAATAACATTTTAGATCTGATGTCGTTCAATGTTCGATATGGTTTGAATAAACAAAAACATATACATGGTAAATTACAGAGTTCGAATTACTGTACACCGCAGTTTCCGGGGGGGCCTAATGTTTTGGGGCTGGGAGGGTATTGTACACAGTACTCTACTGTACTTTGCTATTGTCATCTATAGTTATTTGGTTATAGCATAAAGACAGAATTCAAATGATTATGATTATTTAAATATTTGCTTTGATTAAAAAAAAATATTGGTATTAGTATTTTTAATGATGTATTCTAAACTGCTTAGAGCTAGTGTTAGGAAGTTAAACAGGTCAGAATTCCCTCTTTATTAGCTATTATATTTTATATATATATATATATATATATTATTCAAGTTTCTCGCCAAAAACTACATTAGATTACATTTGAACACATCATGATAACATTGTTATTTACCTTCGCCCAATACTCATACTTCACTGAATAGAGCTTGGACGCACCATAATGTAACTCAATGGAACCTCCATTAACGGTAGTAGCTCCGTTATTTAGCCAGTCAGGACTGCGCTGCCTACCAGCTGCTAAAAGGTAATGTTACTAACTCTGCTCCTGCTGATTTCAACACAGATTCTTTGTTCACAGTGTCGCATTATCAGGGAAAAAATACAGTGCGTCCCCTCAGGTTTAATAGCACCATGCTGTTGAGAGTTTTTTTTCTCTCTGCTATGGCTCCAGTCCCAAACAAACTGAAACATGATTCAGCGTGCTTATGCGTCACTGTGCATGTGTAACTGTCGTAAAGCATCAATACAGAGGAATCAATGGTTCACGGAAACATGAGATGCCAAGGAATCGGACAACTAGGAACCAGTTCTCAATGGGAACCAATTCTCTAATCCCATCTCTAGCGTTGTCTCTGCCTGCCAAAGTGGCAGATGGCCTGATGATTTCACCCGCCACTGCCAACAATTTACCTGCATTTGGTGGGTGCTAATTTCAGACCCTGGTGATAACAACATTGTCACAATACAAGTAAGGTACTGCATAGAGGAATTTGTTGTTGTCATATGACTTGAATGCAGCAAGATCATCCAACTGTCACCCAGCATGTCACTGACTGTATCACACTGACCACATTTACAGCTGCAGAATAATCTTAGTGCTGCAGGACACATCTGCATCTCTTCTCTCCAGGCCAGTAAGGAGAGGGTGAAAGCAGGAAAATAAACAAACCACTCAGACATTTTAGATCACCGGGGCTCACTGAACTGCAATGACAGGAATCGATCGGGCCAGTTATTTACCAGCCGCGCTGTTCATCTCAGAGGGGGCCAGAGGAGAGGAGAGGGTGGCAGGGCCTATTATTTATGAGCGGTTATGTGACAAACACTTCTGATCTACTGAAGGGTTACCACTGACCCAATGAACCGGCCAATCAACAAACAAACAACAAAATAACAGGAAGAGACAATACAGCCCTTTATTCCTGAGTGAAAGCAGCATGTTAATGTAGTCTTCAATTCATTTCAACTCAATGCACTTTGGAAGTTTTTGTAATATCTATATACTATATAGAGAATATTTAGGGGTTTAGCTCTACACATTATACCATTTGGTTGTAACATGTTTTATGTGCTCAATTTCATGTTACATGGAAATGGATGAATTGGTGTATGTAAGATATTGTGTAACTATATACTAGAAAAATACCTGTGGGAAACTGGGATTTTCGGCATGCAGGTGTTTACAGTCCAGCTGTTTGGTTAAATGTTGTTTAGAATCACTGTGAATGAAGTGAAGTGCAAAATCTGTGACTGAGTGGAATGTTTTTATTCATATCTCTTCATATCTCTGCCACTCCAGAGATGTATAACCTCACATTAGCACTAAAGGCTGTTACATACCGGAGCATTTTTTTGTGCGATTAAAGAGGACCTATTATGCATATTTTCAGGTGCATACTTATGTATTTTCATCAGTTCCATTTGAAGGCAGCTAAAGTTGTGTCCTGTTAGTATATTAAATAAACGAATAAACAGTAAACACCAAAAACTTTTCTCTCCCTGCCTGCACTTTCATCATCAGTGGCCGTCCCTCCCTAGCAGCCGCTCCGTCTCTCTCCTCCATTTGGCTTTTTAAAATAATTAGCAATAGACCGCTTCATTTTGGAACACGGTAACAGCTAAATCCATTGTTTCGTTAATTTTTGCGCAGCTGCAGGTATCACGCATCACGCATATGACATTTAATCTGGAAACCTGCGCACATAAATACCAGGCGAGTGCATGTAACATAAGCGCACAGAACCATAACCGCAAGCGAACACCATCCTCACGAGGGAGCATTTATACTTTGCGTACACAAATGCGGCCCCGCGAGCACAGGGCTATGATGCGGCCCTCCCTACGCGCTGCTCAACACTCACTCGTTCGTCAAGTTGACTTTTGAGACTTTGGAGGCGGGGATGGAATAGAACGTGGCAGCCATTTTGGTTGCAATAGGAGCCCTGGTAATTAAAAATATGCACTATTCATTATTAAAGGGGACATATTATGCTCATTTTCAGGTGCATACTTGTATTTTGGGTTTCTACTAGAACATGTTTACATGCTTTAATGTTCAAAAAACTGTTGATTTGTTCCTACCGGCTGTGCTGCAGCACCTCTTTTCACCCTCTGTCTGAAACACTCTTTTTCAGCTCTAGCCCCGCCCTCTCCAAAAGCCCAGTCTGCTCTTATTGGTCAGCTGGCCCACTCCGTTGTGATTGGTCAACAGAATCAAACTCTTCGGACTCTGCTCCAGCTCCCCTCTAATTAACTTTGTTTGATGGCGTGCAAAGCTACCCGCTAGGCAAAGTGTGTTACTTGGTGACATCACAGTGTTACGAAAGAAAAGGCAGGACTTCAGTCAGGGCATTTCAGGCAGTTCAGTAGCGTAGCAGTGTTTCTTGGGGGGAGAGGAACTCCCTTTAGTGTGGACTTTGGGCTTTGTAACTTTGCAGACCTTTTACAGGCACAAAAAAGCATACAACACACCAAAGGAAAGGGAAAACGCCCAAAAGCATAACAGGTCCTCCTTAGTTCTCAGGTCAATATATTATTTTGAGCTGTTGTTTTTGTCATGAATACTTTCACACGGGACGCTAATCGTATGCGGCAAAAAAGCAACCTCGTTTTTGCAAATAAAAGCATCTACCACTCACGTTGTGCGGAACGTACATATTCAAAACATACACTGTAGTGTACAACAACAAGGGGCCTCCGTAGTCCCAACCAAGAAGGCTAACTTTATTACTCCTTTCAAACTTGGCAAAGGCAGCGCAGACCAGATAGGCATATACAGTACACTGCATAACGGTTTACCAGAGGCAAATTCACCCAAAGCATTTTGCTAAAAGGAAATTAAAATAGCTTACAGTAGTTTAGGCTCTATAACAGTTTACCTCAGACAGACGCTCTGGGTCAATAGGATCCCGGTAGTTGGTCCTCTACCTGCGTGAATCTATTCAAACCTTTTATTGAAAAGGTGTTGCAACTGTTGCAAATTGGTATCGCTGTCGGTACGAATAGTTTTGATGCAAAATATTCATAGGCGAGTATTTCACATTGTCGTGTTTTTTATTTGTCATGCGGTGTGTAAAGGTCTTTAGATGGTCATACACTCTCCAATAACCACTTGGACATATTAAAACTGGTACCTTTAAGAGACCATGCTGAAGAACAGCTGGCAGTGAGCTCCACCGCAAAGAGAGTGTACTTTTAATAATAATAATAATAATAATAATAATAATAATAAATTGGACTTATATGGCGCCTTTCAAGAAACCCAAGGAGGCTTTACAAAAAGGGCACACAAAATCGTACTAATAAATAAAACAGAGGAATCATTGCTTACTACCACATAGTGGCAGATTACAGCTGTGCGTAGCTTGTAGCGTCAGCTTCTGAACAAACTACGCTATAGCCCAGTTTATTCACTCCAAAACAGTTGATAGAGACGCGCCTAACTTACATTTCTTTTTTGCGAAATTTCAAAAGTTTGCTTAAATTTTTGGGACAATTGAATGGAAACATGACTATTGAGCCCTAGTGGCATGCTAGTATACATAATGTAAAACATTACAAATCCTTAACGTTAGCAGCACCTGTGTTTGGCAACTCCAGATGTCCTCTGTGAGAAAGGCCTACAATAATCTGGCACATATGGGCCATTTTGCTACTCTAAATAGCTAAATGGATGGAACTGAAGGAACTAGGTATGATATTACATGATAAAGGTACCTTGCAGAGTTTTCTCAGGACCTCCTCATCAAAACATCTATAGCACTACTACTGGTCAAAAACTCCACAGTGTACTTTTCATTATCCAGCTGTCGGGTTTCATATATCTGACACTAAATATGCTTAATTCTGTAGTCCACCGTGTGAGTTTGTCATTAATGCTAGTGAATAATTAAAAGACGTAATTAATAAGTAATCCTTTTGATAATTTAGCAGTCCTCAAAATGGCTTTATGATGAAAAGCTTTCTATTAATCTGCTTTAAATGCACTTTAGACATTTCTGATGACCTATACACACTATCTGACCATAAACATAATGACAAAAAAAAAACTAATATAACTTTTAAACAAGTATTTCCATATTAGCAAAGGCCTATCACAAAATGTCCACAGCTTTGACCATCAATCACTTTAACATCATAGTTGCCCATATCTATCAACGCTACACTACTGTTACCTTAATGGGCCCAATCTGTTCTTGTTTGCTGCATGGTTACAAGGTATAAGTCAGTCAGCTGATATGAGTCAATAGATTTAATATTCCAAACTGACATGAGCAGGGAGGTTGAGAAGATGTGACAGTGTCTCTGCATGGACTCCTATTCCCATATTCATTTATCTTTATCTTAATATTTAGACTACCAACATCATGTTTTTTTTAGATCTCATTCTAGTAATTAGAATGGGGTAGGTTTACACTCTTAGTGTGGATGTATAATACAGTGTATGCATTAAGTTACAGTCTTTAGGTCTTTTAGGCTCCTGTCTCTAAAGTCTTACAGATCCTCCGTCAAATTTCCTCCCGACTCACTATTGATATTTTGAGACCTCACAAAGTTCACAGCCTAGTTTAAAAACATCAACAACAAATTGTCATGCACGTCCCGACCTGAAGTCAAAAACATATCTATGATGTTCATGTGCATAGAAAACGGTGCCTTCAAGATGGGTCGTATTAACTGTGTTTACAAGAGGAGTCAAATGGATTGAGCCACTGCTGTGGTACACAGAATCACCACTCAGAACATTGTCCATGTTTTTAAAAATGTCGGAGCCGAAAGAGGTTAACCTTTACGCCTTTTTTTTTTTTTTTAATTAGGCATTTCTGAAAGGCAGAAATCACAGCATCAATAACCATATTTCAAAACAAAACAGGACAGGACTTTTTTATTGTCAGTCTCCTCCACAAATGGATCTATCTACAGCCAGCATGTGGTTTGTCCGTTCTGGGTTACTGTAGAAACATGGCAGCCGCTCCGTATGTAGATATAAACAGCTCAGTCTAAGCTGACACAGCGATTCGTATTTTCAGGTTATACACTAAAGAAAACATACGTATTCATTTTATATTCCATTTCTGCCAAAATATCCCCTTAAATGTTACACATTGTTCCTTTAACAGAACCCTGTTGAATGTATTACCACTAGTAGCTCTATGGCACAAAGGTTGCGGGTGCTATTCTCTGGTCTACATACGCCAACAAACACATCAATGTGCCAGCAAAGACAAGGAAGACAAGCAGGGCTCCAGACTAACTTTTCCACTGGTAACAATGGTTCTACCAACTTTTTGTGTTGGTCGCACCATCTCATGATTTGGTCGCACCCTTTTTTTTGGTACAGCGCGGTATTAAATGACCCCAGCTCAGTCGGTCTCTCCCTGCCTGCACTTTCATCATCAGTGGCTGTCCCTCCCTAGCAGCCGCTTCGTCTCTTTCCTCATTTGGCTTTTTAAAATAATTAGCAATAGACCGCTTCATTTTGGAACACGGTAACAGCTAAATGCATTGTTTCGTTAAGTTTTACGCAGCTGCAGGTATCACGCATCACGCATATGACATTTAATCTGGAAACCTGCGCACATAAATACCAGGCGAGTGCATGTAACATAAGCGCACAGAACCATAACCGCAAGCGAACACCATCCTCGCGAGGGAGCATTTATACTTTGCGTACACAAATGCGGCCCCGTGAGCACAGGGCTATGATGCGGCCCTCCCTACGCGCTGCTCAACACTCACTCGTTCGTCAAGTTGACTTTTGAGACTTTGGAGGCGGGGATGGAATAGAACGTGGCAGCCATTTTGGTTGCAATAGGAGCCCAGGTAATTAAAAATGAATGTAAACAATGCAGGTTTCAACATTTTTTGCAAATATTTTATGAGGACGGAAAAGAATTCAACATATTTGTTAGGCCTCAAGGAAATACAGAAGCGTTTTGGTGAGTAACACTGAATGTAAACAGAGACTTTCTTGTGCTTCAGTGTACCTTTAAATCACTTGAACTCCAAGTATATCATGCAATTAACTTCCCATGTCAAAAATATGACCTCAACGGTTCCATCCGAAGGTAGCTAAAGTTATGTGTCCTGTTAGTATATTAAATAAACACATGGACATTTAACAACAAAAACTTCACATAGTGGGCTAATATGCACTATTCATTATTAAAGGGGACATATTATGCTCATTTTCAGGTGCATACTTGTATTTTGGGTTTCTACTAGAACATGTTTACATGCTTTAATGTTCAAAAAACTGTTGATTTGTTCCTACTGGCTGTGCTGCAGCACCTCTTTTCACCCTCTGTCTGAAACACTCTTTTTCAGCTCTAGCCTCGCCTCCCGAAAAGCCCAGTCTGCTCTAATGGTCAGCTGGCCCACTGCTGTGATTGGTCAACTGAACCATACTCTTCGGACTCCGCTTCAGCTCCGCTCTAATTAGCTGTGTTTGAGGGCGTGCCAAACTAGCCACTAGGCAGGTATTATGCAAATGTGTTACATGGTGACATCACCACATTACAGAAGAAAAGGCGGGACTTCAAGCGAGGAGTTTCAGGCAGTTCAGTAGCGTAGCAGTGTTTCTGTGGGGAAGAGGAACTCCCTTTGGAGTGAACTTTGGGCTTTGTAACTTTGCAGAACTTTTACATGAAAAACAAACGATATAACAGACTGAAGGACAGGGAAAGAGCACAAAAGCGTAATAGGTCCTCTTTAATATGTAGTATGATGCAGAGATATTTGCTTTACTCAAGCTAACAGCTCACTCTAGGTGAAAAATGACTGTAGGGGATTTAATCATCATGAACAGTGTGTAACACGCTTGTTATTTGTGCGTCTTTGTATAATCTTCATTTCTTGAACAGTATGAGAAGAAAAACATTTTTTTTGAAAGGGCAGAGCAGCTCACAGGTGTAATTGGAATATTCATATTTAGATATGAGTGGGTGTGCTTTTTCAAAAAGCATGACTCATTTTGTTTTTAATTGTGCTGTGAAGACAATATCTGTCTATGAAACTGCATGGAATATGTTCTAATTATATTTTCAGGTTCATTATTTGTACCTTTCACCCAAATTGCATGCATTCACACACACACATACACACACAAAGACAAAAAAGCTTATCTTAGTGGTGGTGTTTTTCTGAAAGCTCCACTTAACATTAATTTGGCAGAAATTGCTAAACAGAAATAGAAATCATGATTTTGTTCTTTAAACACGGTGACACTTGAATAGCAACTAAACAAATGTGTTGAGGTGCGCAGTGAGAATTTGAGGCTGCTCTTTCTGATGCCATGTTAACAGTTTATGATTTAGTAAAAATAGAAAGCAGCTGTAAGGAATTCTAAAGAAGTATTTATTTCTTTTTCGTGTAGCCAGAGGGAAATTCTGTAGATAAGACTCAAGAAAAACACACTGAAATATGTGGATGAGCTTTCAATGTAATGGTTCGATGGTTCCGTGACAGAAATGAAAATGTATCGGGATCAGGAAAAAATAGAGAATATGCATTTTATCAAGCACTGATCTGAACCAATTTCCTATGCTTCCTATTTGTCTATAAATGCATAGTTTAGAATAACCATTTTGTTTGTTTGGTGTAGAACAAAGTGCAATTTGTTTCAAGGTGCATCGACACCGAGAAAAGATCACAAGGCTGCAGATAACATGTCTTCATGTTGTCAAAGCCCTGGGCTCTCACTTTGTAGTTACACGTGGTAACCCTGCACCAAGCAAAGAACCCTCTCTGGTAATCTAGAGCAGAGCCAGTAACCCTGCACGCAGTCGGCCTGCTTTTTTAAGAGCTGCTCATAGCTCATGGAGTGTAGGGCAGCTGGGGTCAATCACCTGAGGTGAAGGAACCACATATGATGTGCAATAGGGATGGAATGGTTCTCTAGTCACGGTTCAGGTCGTGTATGAATTGTTCGGTTCATTTGAAATAAGTTATGAGGCTGATTGTGTATTTTTTCGTGTAGAGTTAGGCTCCCGTTCCGGACAGATCAAGGCCTATTGAAGGAGGCAGGGACACGGATGGACATGGGTCTTGAGGTACGGGGTTTAACACATGCGCGGTGTAACTGAAGCTGTGGTCGTGCGTTGCTATTGGCTCAATTTCTGCGAGTGCAGACCAGATTTTACTGCGCATGTGTTATACCCCAAAGATATGACGTGTTGATGAAGTGCGACCCAGCCTCCTTCTCAGTTGACGGTTTGATGAAGCGTGACCCAACCTCCTTCTCAGTTGGCACAGATGAAGTGGCGAGTGCGGCTGTCAGTCAGTTTAGGAAATGGCGAGTAGCCACGATAAAGTCCAGTTAAAGGATCCACCAGCATCATTTGGCTCTGCTGTATGGAGCATTACGGATTTAGTGTTACCAGGAAAATGACGGAAAAAAGGTGGTGGATAAAACAGCGACTGTGTGTAAGCAGCACTGTGCAACACGTGTGGTTCATGCTAGCGGCATCACTCCGGTGTGTACGTCGATAGCGCAAGGAGGAGAGAGTTGGGTAGGAAAGAGCAACGCTTTTTTTGTATCGTTCTGGTTGAGTTTATGCTTCAATTTATGTTGATGGCCTTAGTCTATAATTACATCATATTTATATGAAAATAACAAAGCTGCATTTTTTGTTTGCACTAATGACTGTAGAAGATGATTCTTTCAAATAAGATTTGACAAAGAAGAAGAGTTTATGTCCCTTATGTAAACCATACTTTTGTTAAAGGGACTGTTTGTAAGAATCAGAAATGTCTTGTTAACAGCGACACCTGTGGCCGTTAAGTCAAAGAAAGTCAGCGTCCGTTGCTTGCGCTCGCCCCGTGTACATGCGCTACATGAATGTGAGCGAGCATCCGTCGACACAGTGAGGCGACACACGTCAGCTAAAAGTTAAAAGCACAATATCACTTATATCATTTATTTCACGTGCTTGGCAGTAATGTTAGCTGACCAGACGAAGGTCTCTCCATGAATCAATGCTGATCCTAGTGTTGGTTTTTCCTGCCTCAGGATCCCGACCGCGGCCGGAGGGAACAGGGGAGACGCCAGAGTTTTGGTCGGAGAAGATAACGTTTCTCTCTGCGGAGCCCCGTCACTTCACAAGACACGGGAAACCTCTGTTGGTCTGGAGGAGCTGCAGCAGTTATTTCTGCACAAACGTCCACTGTACATTCACTAGATATTCTCAGAGCTAAACTAACTCTTCTGCAGTGTGGAGTGTGTGCACGTGCACGTGAGGTGGAGCGAGCAGAGGAGCAGAAGAGCAGAGGAGCAGAGTACAGCAGAGACTATATTACGATACTGTAAGCAAGGTGATATATTGTGATTTTTTCAATTACATTTTAGGAAAACTGTCATAGTATAAAAAAATACAGAAGAAATACACCATTTTAGAAAAGGCAAAAACAACAAATGCATACTGCCCCAAACAGCATGGGACTAGCATAAAGTGGGCATGTCTGTAAAGGGGAAATGCGTGCATACCCATAGAACCCATTTCATTCACATATCTGGAGGTCAGAGGTCAAGGGACCCCTGTGAAAATCGACATTCTAGTTTTTCCACAACAAAATTTAGCATAAATTTGAAGGGTTATATACCCTCATTCAGAGCAAGATAGTATGACATGGCTGGTACCAACTGATCCCTTAGGTTTTGTAGTTTCATACGATATTAGTATCTTCCCTCTACCTTGAACTGAGCCCGCTACGACCTCCGAAAGACAGAATAGCGGCCAAGCCCACCGGCGGGCCGTTTTAAGGGGTTAAAAAATATATTACGCTGAGCAATGTGAAATTGAAGCATTAAACGTTACAGAGCTGTCCGTCAACGTCTGTTGTGAACTTTGTAGTCACTACCACATTGCATTTTGGGATATTTATGCCGCCATAGTGTCCAGCGTTTGCATACTGTAATATTTCACCGGAAATAGTATGCAATTCGGGTACTATGGCTTCGGACATACTAAAACATCTCAAATACTGTGTTAGTGTACTAAATAGCATGTCAGTGTGGAATTTCGGATGCAAGTGAAATAAATTGGGAGACATTTGGAATGTTTACGTTTACAACTGTGAAATGGCCTATAGCCTGGTACTACTTAAGTCCTATATTAAGTCTGGCCTTACTGATATGAAGAACTGAAAGTCTAAAAATGTCCTGCACTTGAATAACTCCAAATGAGAGATCCTTATAATTCCCCCTTCTGGTCCCAGTACTTGCATTATTAACAGTCTCCTGTCTAGTCTGGGTGCCTTATCTAATAATGTCAAACTAAAAGCTTGTAAATCTTGTTTCATTCAATTGATACTTTTTTTAAATTTAATTGCTATTGTTTATCATTTTAACTCATTTATATTTATATTTTGGATTTTATTTACTTTTTTACTCCTTATTTTACTGTAACGCCCACAGTAATTAATTTTTTAAAAGTGCTATACATAGGTTGGTCAGAACGTGGTCAGGAATGTATCTAGCTACAGACAATATGCTGTTGTCGATTTTAGTTGAACTGCACAAAAAGTAAGAAGCCTGTTGCAGTTTCCATCATGATACCTATAGGAACTGGTGTTTATGATGCATTCCAGTTGCACGTGTTGGTCAAATTAGATTGAATAAAAATCATGAATTACCATTGCGATACAGAATGAATGAGTTAATGCACTGAATGTTTACAGACAGTGAATTGCTCATTTTGATGGATGTTGCTAACGTCATTCTTTTAGAGCTGTGATTTTATTTTTCCAAACACAATTTTGAAAGATGAATAAGGGTTCTTGCCATGCCATGTCACACGAATAAAAATGGTCTTTTGGACACATCCTGATGGCACCATATGCAAATGTTCTTGTGCAGGTCAAAAGGCAAAGTGGCCAGGACTGGAAGGCAGAGAAATGCCAGATATTTAAACATGTTTGACAGTTGAAACCATCATTGACCTTCGAGGGGGCTTTAACTGGCTGCAGGGATTGAGCAGTTCAAAAATAATCCTCCCCTGTCAAACGTCACTCAAGCTCAGCAATAACACAAGTCATCATCCAGCTTAGCTTTCCTCCAATATCGGGACAGACAGAGAGACTCGTGGAAATTGGTAAGTTAACCGGCGGCCATGAAATCTGTTAATTTTTTTGGACTAGATCAAACACTGGTGGATTTGGGTAATTAAGCGTCCTTGGAGCCTGTTGATGTGAGAAGCTGTTCTTACACCTTCACCTTGTGAGTAAGGACACGATGGTGGATTGAGTGCTGGGTGGCAGTGGGTGACATGGGGTGAGGTGGGGGGGCAGAGCAGGCAAGCTAATCAGAACAAGACTAGATCATAGAATTTCATCCAAGGACTTCATCTTGGACTTCTAATGACACTGACCTTCTATGAATACCCTCAATTATGCGGAATGATCTCTTGAATAAAGTCCTCAATCAAAGTCACAGACCCCCTGCTGAGAAAGTCTCGGGTATTACATCAAATCAACATTAACTCCATGGACAAATATCAAAATAGTTCCTTTAATTGACTATGTTTTGGTTTATTTACACAACAGATTAAAAGAGGCACAACCCACTTCTTTTAAGTAGATTTAACACTATTTGTGAGGGGGTTATGAACGTGTCACGACATGGGGTCACGCAGAGTGATGATCACAAAGGCAAAGTTGACAGATTTTGCTTTCAGTCTAATCTTGCTTTTATAGTGTGTGGTTTATTTTGGCATTAAAGCGCTGCCATACTGGACACAAATATATAAAAAAGTCAGATTAGAGCTAAGGTTTGGATGCAAAAGTTCTAGGGGAGGGTCGGGTCAAACATGATGCGACACCACAGTCATTTACAGCACGTCATCTGGCTGAATGTGTGCATATGGAGCGTTAAGTTTATGAAGATATGTTTTCAAAGCATTCAAATAAAGCACGGAGGGGGTGGGGAGGCACAGAGTCCATTATCCTGCTACCGTATATCCTTGGGAAAGAAAGACAAATGTATATATAGCTTACACGCTATATCTGTAAAATTAGCGATTTGCTTTTATCTGAAATCAAAGAGATGCTCACAAATCTATTAAACGCCACCTTTTGTTTTTTAATAATGCATCATACTGGGACCAAAGCGAGCTTTTCAAGCAAAATGTAGACTTTTGTTCTGAACAAATATAATTAGACTTATTTTTAAGATACTCTGTGCAACGTTGAAGCTAATTTGTATTTAGTAAAGTACAGTCCTTGATGAGCTTTTCCCAGAGGCTGGGAGGCCCAGTTTGTATTTTGAACCAGCATAAAATCCTTGAATTAAAGAAAACTCAAGGGCCTTGCACTTTCCAGAGATTGTCGACGGCTGGATGTATTGAGATTAGAATAGCTGTCTCTGTGGCATACACTACTCTGTTCTAAGGGATGACAGTATTTTGTAATTCTTCTCAGTCATGTACAGTTCTAAAATAAGGTCCGACGTCTTGCAATGCTTCTGAAGGCTTGAGGCCAGGCCTATGACAGACGCATTCCACTCTTGCCAAGATTAAATGTAATGCTTTTTAAACTTATTATGGATATGTTTTTGTTGTGTTAGTGGGTATTTAATTCCATGTGGATTAAATGGTATATATATATATACAACACTGTTTAAGAATGGACTTAGGCAACTTAACATTATCTTGGGTAATGCTGGTGTTGGTGGAGAGTAAACTTCCCCAAATCTAATAAAGAAGCATGACAGAGCCGCGAATGTTACCCTGAATGCTGAGAGCATCCAGGATGGGCTTCTACACAGTGGAGGTGCTAATCTTGAACAGGGCTTTTTTAACATGCAACCCCATAAACTAATGTTGTAAGTTCATTATTCAAATATACCTTAATGCTGCTAAATGCAAGATTGGGAGCATTTCTGTTGCCCTTGCACCGCTGAGCCGGCAGCTCATAGCTAACGGTGCTAACAGCGCTAACAGTGAAACAAAGGCAACAGTGCTGATAGAGCTAACAGTGTTAACCTTTGTGCCAAATGGCACCAAATGTGTCATGGTTACCCAGACATCATATCTACACATGTCCACAACGTGTGGTCGCAATAGCACAAAGCATTCATGACATATGACTTTTTTTGTAATATAAGCTAGCGTTTGAGCTCACTTTGAGGGCCAGCTATAGCAAAACTGTATGGAACATCAAAAAGCCTTGGTTCAGAGATGTTCTGTATCAAATCGAGGGACAATTGCTCTAAATTTGTAGGAGGAGTAGCAAAAAATCTGATTCAGTCAAAATTCAAATTGGCGGAAAATCAGTCTAGACGCAAATGGGTGTGGCTTATATAGATAGATGCTTCTGGACCCACAAAATCCAGGAAAAAACATCATTTATTTTTGAGACCTACGGTTCAAAAGTTGCAGGCCAAAACATAAAGTCAATTGTTATAGCGCCTCTATCTGGCCAAAGTGCACCACATTTGACACTGCACTCCCTTGGGTCCTGAGCAATACACCCGCCAAGTGTGAAGTCGATGGGATATGCGGTTCTTGGGATATGTGAATAACACACAGAAGGACAGACAGACAGAGATTCCTTTAGTTAGATATAGTTCAATCCATTCTTTCTACTTTTGCTCTTGTGTTTTGGGTTCGGCATGTGATTCCAAAGCTTGCCTGCCTAGCTACTGTTGCTAAGCTATGATTGGACAATCACTGTTTGTTTGGACTTTTAGATCATTTAACCTTGACTAACTAAATCATAACCACGCACACATACAAGACTTATAACACAGTAGCATAAAATACACTTGTGTTTTTACCTTTAGATTTTTGGACTTTGGACTAATTCCACTTTCATACAATTAAATGGAAAAAATAAATGAACCTTAAGTAATGAGCTTAGAGTTGCAATGCACAGTGGGTAGATAATATATACAGTACACATGCATATGAGCTGCTGTTTATGAGACAAATGAAATCAGATGGTGTAAACCCCCAACAGAGAAGATCTTTCAAAAATTCATAAAGGTTAAAACAACTGTTTACCCTGCACATTTCAATGGAAGAAGGCAAGCTGCTCTCTATTGCATTGCCATCCAATGCTGCGCATATGTATGCATACTGTACACACATTTATACTCCCAAATGTGCAGTAGAGTAAAAACCACCCTGACACACCACACACACACACACACACACACACACACACACACACATACACATTTCTACTTTATCAAATAGTATATAACATGACTGAAAAGATGCCACAAAGAAAGAACTGACATGGAATTACTACACCAAAAACAAAAACTGTTTTTTCAGGCCAGAGATGAGGGTCAACACTTCATTGACAGGCGGATTTGATGAAGTGATTTCAGCCATGCAAATTTTATACTGGAGTAAATCAAAGTTTGTTATTTACTAGGGCTGTCAAAGTTAATACAATAATAACGTGAATGCAAACTTGTTTTAACGCCACTAATTTCTTTAACGCATTGATGCAACTTACGATTTTTAGGTTGTAACGGGCTCAGTTTTAAAGCTAGTAGTAAAGTTAGTAGTGAAGCTACTGGCATTACATGAAACTAGGAAACCTAAGGAACCCATTGGTACCAACCATGTCACACTAGCTTGTCGGGAAGGAGAATAAATAACGCTCCAAACTTACGGTAAATTTTGGCGAGGAAAAACTGGCATGGTCATTTTCAATGGGGTCCTTTGACCTCTGACCTCAAGACATGTGAACGAGAATGGGTTCTATGGGATCTTAATTGATTTCCAACAATAAATATATACATACATTTGCATAATGCAAGCATATTTGCCCAAATCTCTCTTTAAGGTACATTTTGAATAGATAAACATTGTGTGATTAATTTGCGATCAATCGCAATAAACTATGGACAATCATGCGATTAACCCGGATTAAATATTTGAATTGACTGACAGCCATATTATTTAGCTTTTGATTCTACATGGTCAAACCCTCAACTATTGTCAAAGAATCTAAGTAGCAACTAAAATGACAGAGTTTTGGATACAAAAGGCCGAAGTTAGTTTCTTCCCATGGTGTCTGGGCTCAGTCCTTGAGATAGAGGAGCTCAAATATCCCCGACAGATTTGAAGACTCACTGCTACGCTTTGACAAGAGCAGGTTGAGGTGGCTCAAGCACCCAATCAGGACGCCTCACAGACTCCTCCCAGTGGAGGTATTCCAGGGATATCTAATTGGGAAGAAGCCCCAGGGCAAACCTAGAACACGCTGGAGGGATTAAATATCCCAGTTGCCCTGTGAAGGCCTCGGGATTCACCAGTAGGAGCTGGGAGACGTGGCTGGGGAAATGGATGCCTTGGCTAGTCTGCTTAGCCCAATGACACCATTCCAGAGTATGAAAAGGGGCAGAAAATGATGAAAAGGGTAGATGGAATGAAGGATGGATGGATAAAAGGGTGGACTGATTGTTGCCTCAGCCACAACTATGGTAATATATTTCTATTATAACAAATATGTTGTTTTTTTCCCAGCTATATGTCGACAATTACTAAAAAATTATGGCAACTGATGGAGTAGGTTGTATGTGTGATGAAATACGTCCTTACCTTTGGTGGAACAGCTGGTCCAGCAGTGTAGGGAACCAAGCTTGGTGGTACATCTGTGATGTAGGTCTTTCTGGGGCCTGGAGGTTGGTATGCTTGGGCGGGGACCGGCTCAGGTCTCCTGGAGCTTAAGCCACCTACTTGGGGTACTCCTGGATGGTGCTGTTCTTGATATGCACCCTGGGCCATCTGGGAGAAGCCAGGCTGTGGTGGTCCATAGGCAAAGTCGGGACCTTTGGGCTGGGCAGGCATGTACTGCACCTGCGCAGGGCTGCGAATGGGCTGCTGGCCATAATGGTGCCCCATTGGGGCTTGATGCTGGGGGCCGGGCTGGGCCGACCTCACCTGGACATTGAAGGTGGGCTGGCTCGGGGTTGAAGCTGTAGCGTAGGAGGCCGGGACAGGCTGAGGGGCTGTGTGGCTTTGAGGCTTGGTGGGGCTGGCAGAGGAAGGGGGGATGGACGAGACTCCCCCAGGAGCCTGAGGTTTGGGCGTAGACTTCAGGGTGGCAGTCAGAGGCGGCTGGGTTGGAATGACCATTCGCTTGTAGCCAGTCACTGGAGCGCTGGGGGTGGAGGCTGCCGAGGATCCAGAGTTCTGAAATACAGCAGAAAAGTTTAGCTAGGTTAAATCAAACAACCAAATAACTAAATTCCACTACTGCTCAATGAAAGACAAAGACTTAGAACAACTAATCTCAGAACAATACATTTAAAAAGCTAATGTCAGCATCAACAAGCTCACAATAACAATCCAAAGGCTTTACCATGTTCATCATCTTACTTTAGCATGCTATCACTTCCTAATCAACAATTACGGCTTTCAAAGTTAACGCGATAATAACGCGTTAACGCAAATTCATTTTAACACCACTAATTTCTTTAACGCAACTTGCGATTTATAGGTTATATCTGGCTAATTTTTAAAGATATAGTGAAGATACTGGCATCATATGAAACTAGAAAAAAACCTAAGGAGTCCATTGGTACCAACCATGTCAGACTAGCTTGTCGCGAAGGAGGCTAAATAATGCAACGAACTTGCGCTAAATTGTGGTAAGGAAAAACTGGCATGGCCATTTTCAATGGGGTCCTTTGACCTCTGACCTCCAGATGTGTGAATGTAAATGGGTTCTATGGGTACCCACGAGTCTCCCCTTTACAGACATGCCCACTTTATGATAATCACATGCAGTTTGGGGCAAGTCATGGTCAAGTCAGCACACTGACACACTGACAGCTGTTGTTGCCTGTTGGGCTGCAGTTTGCCATGTTATGATTGGAGCATATTGTTTTATGCTAAATGCAGTACCTGTGAGGGTTTCTGGACAATATCTGTCATTGTTTTGTGTTGTTCATTGATTCCCAATAATAAATATATACAAACATTTGCATAAAGCAGCAGATTTTCCCACTCCCATGTTAATAAGAATATTAAATACTTGAGAAATCTCCCTTTAAGGTACATTTAGAACAGATAAAAAAATGTGTGATTAATCATGATTAACTACTTTAATCGATTGACAGCCCTAATAGCAATAAATACAAAGTACAACTGAGGCTGATGGGAATGCCATTAGTTTTGCAGGTATTTGGTGATAAACCAAAATATTGGACAACTTGAAATTTTGACCTGATAACACAGCTAGATGAAAAGTCACCGAAGTTATTACAACTCATGTGTGTGTGTAGCAGAATTCATGACAATCCCTCCAAAAGTTGTTGAGATATTTCGCTCACAAGCATGAATGTCAACCTCATAGTGGTGCCAGAGGAAAAGTCAGGGGATCCCCAAAGTTAACAGGATTCATCCTCTGGGGACCACAAATATGAACAAAAAAATTCATGGAAATCCATTCATCAGTTGTTGAGGGATTTCAGTCTGGAACAACAGATAAACATGGTCATCCCTGGAGCCATGCTGCTAGCATTGCTAAAAACAAAGTGTAACTGGCAAGTTACCCTAACAGGACACTGAAAACAGTTGTATTCAACAGCTATTTACTGATACTGTGGTTTACGCTCAAATGATTATCCACCCTGCCTCCCCAGAGTCAATTACAAAGCTACCTCGACAGCAAAGGCTCCACACCATCCACGACCACCCATAATCTATGGCTAATAAAGCAGGTTGGGAAGGGATAAATTGTTTGGTAGAGGACGCCATGACAGCAGATTGGCAATGGCACATGACACTTGTGCTGACTCTAGATTCCTTGGACAGGAAAGACGTTAAATCACTGAGATTTGTGGCGCTGGTGTTCCTGGGAAGAGGCGGCTGTAAAGCAGCAACACAAGCCATTGCAGGGATTCTCACCGTCTGAGCAACTATGGCATTTTGATCTAATGTCTAATGGTTACATTTGATGCACAGGCCAAACTATAACAAAATATAGTAGCGAATTACAACGCAACTTTCACTCAGATGTCAGAGGCTTCTGCCCTGAGTGTGTCTCATGTAAGTAATAATTGTTTTTCACTACCACTACATATCGGTGTCAGACGTTCAGCCAGTCTAAAAAGGGTCTATCATTAACCTTGGATGGCCTTATTAGGTTATTGCCTCAAGACAAAATCAGAGTCAATTACTAAATTTGCAGCACTAGGGGAACAAAAATGAACACTTGTAGTCTTTAGACCCTTTGCAACTCAGTTTCATGAGATGTCTTCTAAATTGGGGCAGAGCAACAATTCCAATCGATTTCCCTTAAAAGTTGATCAAAGCCTACTGCGCAGCCATGCCCCATATAGCTATGTTTTCCTGCACCGCTACACTAGACTGTAATTCCTTGCTTAAATTGAATAAGACACACTTGTGTTGTAATTCGATCAGTGAAAAACTATGCAGTGAAATTCAAGTCTGTGATCCCAATAAAGTGTTGAGATAAATAAAGAATTCCAAGTTTTGGTAAAAGAGGTGCATGCATCAACTTTGTGTAAATCCCATCTAATCTAAGTCAGAGGGGAACCCCTAAGGAACCATTAAAAGCTCCAGAAAATATTTGCTGCTCTCACTCTGATTTCTGTCTCAGTGATTAGTGCTGATGTTTATTTCAAAAGTGTGTCTGTCTGCATATGTATGGAAAAATCTCCACTATGCCCTTTAGGAAATTAAATTACTTAATTTAAATGTTTCATGGGTTTTAAATACTCTAGATTATTAATTTATCTCTAAGGCCCCAGAACCTACAGTAGCATTTAGTTAGCAGAGCACTGGAAATGCAAATTGCCCCCCTCAAAATAATTATACTGTCATGGTGCATTTTCCACAAATTACATTAAGAGAATGGATTCAAGCCTTTCTGAGGGTGATGAAACTAATGGAATGCATACAACCTGAACTAAAATGTCTGTGTAGTGTTATCGTTTTAGCTGCTGCATGCCTTTGACCTGTCAGTGCTAATGAGTGGTCTGAGATACGACGTGAAGAGGTTGATAGGCAGGACGCGGACAATATGTAGTTATAATGTCACTTTCTCTTATTAATAAGAAAATGTTTCTAATATAGACCGATATATTATGGCAGCATATTGCTTCTATCATGACAGAAAATATATTGCTCAGTTTTTTTGCTCAGTTACTGCGTGAAAAAATAGTTTTAACAAGATTCTTTACAGAATAGACAACATATTTTTCATTTTATGATGACATATTTATTTTTTATTACTACATACCAATTACGTTGTTATAAAAAACATTTTATTTTGTTATATCCATAGACTGTATATAAGAAATGGACATAGTCACCATGACGTCACCTAATGGTGGTTTTTGTCTGTCGCCATTTTGGTTTTTGGCCGTCGCCAGGATTTTTTTTTGGAACCAGAAGTGACATGAGAGGTTGGAGCTAAGTACAACCGAATGCTGAAGAAGACATTTTTAGGTGACCAAAATGTTACAATTAACATGTTACTCTTGAACTAAAAATGAACTGAAAGGGTTAAAGTTCTAAGACGAAAACACAGACAACTCGCAGACCGGACAACGCCGTGGTAGCTAAAGCAACCCCTGCTTTATGGTCTATCTGACTCTAAATGGGACCATCATTTACTGAATGAACATCATGCTGTATTGAAGAAGACTTGAAACTAGAGATTGAGACCATAAACTCATGTTTACAATGTTTACTGAGGTCAGAAATCAAGTGAGCAATACATCAAGTGAGAAGTACACTGTTACACAGAACTCTGCACATATTAAAAAATGTGTTAATAAATGTAACTAAATGTTGTTAGTTTACAGTTTGCTATTTGAGACCGATTTGGACAACCCAATTCTGTAACACGATTATATAATCATATCATCACAATAAAATTCCAAGGTTGATAAAATCGGTATTGATTATTGTTATTAGTCCTATTACTACTCTATATGCTTTATTACACTGCTGTTGTGCTATTATTGTGGTTGTTGTGCACCCAATCGGTTGAGGCAGATTGCCGCCCACCCAGGGCCGGGTTCTGCCCCAGGTTTCTAACCGTTAAAGGGGAGTTTTTTCTTGCCACTGTCCATAAGAATGCATGCTCATGGGGGATCTCTTGTTTCTCTTGACCTGCTCTATATGAAAAGCGTCTCGAGATAACTTCTGTTATGATTTGACGCAATATAAGAGTAAATTGAATTGAATTAAAAGATGATATTGAATTATTGCAGAATACTAATTCTAAATTGCAAGGCTTGTTTACATGCACCTAATCAGATGTCATAACTAATAATTCACTAAAGTCTTTTTGTGTGAATCTAGAAGGTTGACCTAAGATATAGGATCATACTGTGTCGTTGTCTCCGACAACCCCTCCATACACAAACACAACACGCAGTTTTAGAAAAGTTTTCCCTAACACCGTCAGAAAAGTGAACCCTCACTCTACACTGTGATTCAGACTGACTTTGCAAACAACTTAAGTGTGAAATTTCACAGAGACTCTCAAGAAAGCCTTTTGACACATTAAAAAAGATTAGGAGAGACTATACAAGCCTTAGGGGGCTGAGTAAAACTGTTAACTTTGCATTTCAAACCACAAGGGTGGGGGGATTTTTTTTTTAAGGAAGCTTGGGGAAAACCCCTAAAGAGGGAGAAGTTCTGCATCTTTTCAGACTCATCTAAGACCTTGGATATTTTTCTCTCAACTTTATCCTGCTCCTTATTCATACAAAGCGACCTTTGGCTCGACTGTCCATTTGCATCTTTCTATTTCAGCACTTGCACTATGACCGTGGAAGAATTCCCAGTCAACACTAAAGCATCCACTAATCTTCCCTCCACTTTTAGTCGCCTTGTCTCGGCACAATCAGGCACAATAGTCACATTTAACAATCCGTCAGCCTCAATACAGTCATGCAATTGAGGGTATCAATTTGCTTCCTAAAATAGTTGAAGATAAGGCACATTAAATATGATTAAATAATGTCTCTGTGGAACATGGCGAGACCTCTAGCTGTTCTTTCCGTTTATAGATAAGTGTGTTATACACATATTGCCAACTTTTCGCTCTGCCTATCTTATATCTGCATATCTGATTCTTTGTTTTTTTTTTGCTCCTTCAAGTGATAGTTACATGACAACCCTCGCCTTTCACAAGTGAGGATTGCAACACTGTTTTCACCCACGCCATATAAATTAGAATACATTTTGCTGGGTGCCCTGTATAATATTTGTCGTGAAATACTGCCACTGTGACCGGTGTTATTACCACTAATTATATCATGGTATTACATGTAACTGTAGTCACACTCTGTCCTTTGAGAAGCAATGCTTTTATTTGTATTTAATTAAAATGCATTCTTTATAATAATGAAGCAACTACTTACAATTATATTAATAACGAGAGTGTCGCAATTTATTCCTTATTTTTATGCACATTTTCAGTTTGAGTAGAAATGCTGTTAATAAAAAAAAAACAAAGTTGAAATATCCCACCAAAAGTTTTTATGCTTGGCTTCACAGACAGAAAGTGAAGTCAAAATATCCTGATACGAGAGCTGCCATCTTGACATTTTGACCTCATTTGGAGCCAGAGTCTGCGCACTAGTGATCGGGGGCTGGAGCCCTGGTATCGAGGTCCCGCCCACACACCCACTCGAGCCAATCACGAGCCGAGCACAGCCGCAGCATGCTAACATGAGCCACCTAGCTGCTTTGTTAGCACCGCGGTAGCTGTTTGGCTAGAAAGACACAACAGCTAACCATAATATCTAATGAGATACATTTATGATCATATTGACACATGTTCTATTAAACACACTGTTGACGGTTACATCTCCTCTCTCGTACAATTCCTGAGCCTCCTGGTTTGAAGCTGACTACTTCACTCAGAGCAGCTTTTTATCACAGCTGTCTATCACAGCTGTCAATCATGATGTCTCACCTCCTTTTTATAGCATCAAATAACTAATAAAAAGCAAACTTATCAGACAAATTAACACTTGGACATACATCAGCGTGATAAGAACTACCTAAAATGAGAGAAACCATCTTTGGGGAAAAATGATTTGACGTATACTTTTACTTTTTAGTTTGGCCCATGTCCCATCCACTAACGTGGAGGGGGGCGGAATTTATGACCTACTGTATACTGCAGCCAGCCACCAGGAGGCAATCCTGATGTTTTGGCTTGGCTCAGGTGGAAAAGCTGATGTATCGATAAAAACAAAATGAAACAAAGTACAATATTGCAAAAGGCAATATTTCTCTGTATGGGTACATCTGGCCTAACCTGGATATGACCTGAGTCTTTGGATCTGTTACATTTAAATCTGCAGAGTTGAAAATATTCATAAAGTACATCCTAAACTTTACACTTGAGAGTCGGCCTGTAAAAGAATGTGAAATCAAACATTATCTGAGGATGTGGGAACAGTTTAGATTCAAGATTACTGGCACTGCCGTGGAAGAGAACTCATGTGGGTTTTGAAGCTGAAATAAAAAGTCAACATTTCCACAGAATCAGTAACCAATTCTCCAAGTAGTTTCTCTTGATAATATCACAGCTATGATATTTGTTCTGTGGCTTCTAAGGTTTATCATTTTTACATGCACAGACTGAAAAGGACACATTGATGCACAAAAATTATTTTTCAGTAGATACATACAGTATTTCATATTTGCCAAACACTAGGGCTGGGTATCGGTACTCGATACCTTTAGGGTATTGACCAAAATAACCCAGTACCACATAGTATTGGAACTTCTCCAGTCAAACGATACCTGCAATCTATCCTTTTTGTGCCCAGATCTAGAAAAAGATGACAATTTGTATGGTTTTGCTCGCAGCCAATCACCGCAAGCGTACTTCGATGTAATGCAACGTCTGATTGGCCCACTACCGCAGCAGCGACAACCCATACAGGGTCGTGTCCAGAAGGTAACTCACAATTTGCAAAACTCTCGCAAGATGGTTAAGGTTAGGCATTAACCTTGAATAGTTAAGGTTAGGCATTGACCTTGAATGGTTAAGGTTAGGCATTGACCTTGAATAGTTAAGGTTAGGCATTGACCTTGAATGGTTAAGGTTAGGCATTGACCTTGAATGGTTAAGGTTAGGCATTGACCTTGAATGGTTAAGGTTAGGCATTGACCTTGAATGGTTAAGGTTAGGCATTGACCTTGAATGGTTAAGGTTAGGCATTGACCTTGAAGAGTTAAGGTTAGGCATTGATCTTGAATGGTTAAGGTTAGGCATTGACCTTGAATGGTTAAGGTTAGGCATTGACCTTGAATAGTTAAGGTTAGGCATTGACCTTGAATGGTTAAGTTTAGGCATCGATCTTGAATAGTTAAGGTTAGGCATTGACCTTGAATTGTTAAGGTTAGGCATTGACCTTGAGTGGTTAACCTTGAAAAGTTAAGGTTAGGCATTGACCTTGAATGGTTATGGTTAGGAATTGATCTTGAAGAGTTAAGGTTAGGCATTGACCTTGAATAGTTAAGGTTAGGCATTGATCTTGAATAGTTAAGGTTAGGCATTGACCTTGAATGGTTAACCTTGAAAAGTTAAGGTTTAGCATTGACCTTGAATGGTTAAGGTTATGCATTGATTTTGAATAGTTAAGGTTAGGCATTGATCTTGAAGAGTTAAGGTAAGGCATTAACAGCGCTAACAGAGCTATCAGATTTAATCTGGAGGGGAACCGGAGGATGGGCGTTACGTTTCCACGACAACGCGTTCCCACTACCGTTATCAGCGGTAACTGTATGTGCAGTGTGGCAGCAATTAGCTAGCCAGTGGGACACACACAGCTTCCATTCACACGATGGGTATTGAATAGGGGTGTGACGAAATATCGTGCCATGAAATATCGCAATATAAAAACGTGACGATATGCGATATATCGTCGAGACGAAAAACTGGATCACGATATCAGGGCATAATAGGTACTACGTACATATGGGGCTCCGGGGCTGAAGCTGCAGCCTCTCGGGGTACAACTCATGCGCAGTAAAATCTGGTCTGCCCTCGCCGAAATTGAACCAATCAATCGTAGCGCACGGCCGCAGCTTCTGTGTCGGAGCTCCACACACATCAACACACACACAGCGCAGTCAGTGAACAGCTGATCAGAGAGGCCGCGGTGGAGATGAGTTGACGCTACGCTCGTTGCTGTAAGTAAGTGCAATAAAACCTTGCAAGTGTAAAGCAAAGATACGTTGTTATACCTGTTCAACAAGCATAAACAAGATGAAACGGTTACATGCAACATAAAGGCATGTTGGCATTGTCATTTTATAAACAATACCCAGCCCTAGCCAAATCTGATATCGATATTTTGTAGTTTCAAAACTACGATAATCTATCGGCCAATAATACATATTTTTCACATACACTCATATACAAACATACAATGTCAATAAGGATCCCTTATATTTGTTTTGGTTTTTTAATTGTGACCAAGAAACTTACTAAACAGGCCATTTTATAGTGTAAAAATCTAGTTGTCAGTGCTCTTTGGTGGACAAACTGACCCTGTTGGCATTTCTGTACTGCAATTTGTTACTCATCGGCCAACAGATACACAGATACCAATATGAGCTATAATGGGCCGGTTCATTGCTCTAGCTCTATTTTAAAAACCATCATGATGGTTCATAATGACTGAATTAGTACATTTGCAACAGTCCTACTGTGTCATTTGGAATATCAAAAGGTCATGCAGAGCTTAAACAAAGAAACATGACAGATTTTGCAATTTTGCCTCTTCAAAATGGCAAAGTATTTTTTTCAGTCCGTGATGTATTATACAGAAATTAGAGACACATTTAAAATACAGGGCAGAGATATGAATATGAATACATAGAATGAGTCAGGTAGCAGACATGACGAGACAACCCGAAGACGATGTAATGATGTACATTAAGTCCATGTTTCAAAATTCACAGTTATGTAATCCCCTAAAAAAACTGGGTTTCAGAAAAAAATATGTAATATTTCTAGTATGATGTAATAACATCATATAAAGTAGGGCGTATTACTCACTGATGCAACTAAAAAATCTTTTTCTGGGCTACTGTGTGAAGAAGAAAAAGAAAGACCCCGAGAGTCACCGATCGTGGCACTTCTGCAGGCTATCTTTACAAAAGAGGGAAATGTGTGTTTTGTCTCACTCACACAGCAGAAACTAATTGTTTCATTCACCTCCTGCAGTACCACAGGCTAGTCTCTCACCACACAACCCTGACTCATCCCTGTAATGAGCTTTTTTTCATGCACTTGTGACCCGTCCTGCTTCTGGAGGTGAAATACTGCTCAGTTGAAAATGTCCATCGCTTACAGTATGTCGATATCATCAATCCTAGAGACGGGCAACTGTAACTGGTCTCTCAGAGGCTGTGTGTGTGTTTGTTTGTGTGTGTGTGTGTGTGTGTGTGTGTGTGTGTGTGTGTGTGTGTGTGTGTGTGTGTTTGTGTGTGTGGACTGTAAGCTTGCACATGTTTTTGGGAAGATGGATGATGTGCAATGACAGCAGTTGATGGTAAGCCTTTTAGCATTGTTGCTAGGACTTCATGATGTGAAGAGGCAGGTTATATTGACTGTCACAGCTTCCTGGCTCAAACTAAATTTGTCATTGGTTCACCCTGTTAATAAAAGACAAAGGGGTGATACTATGCAGTTTATTTGACTAACAAACATTGACGGAACACATCGAGTGCCCGAAGGCATGCTCCTCTCTCCACAGTTGGCTGCCCTTGTCAAAACTCAGAACCTGCTGCCAGATTGACCTTAAGGTCAATGGGTGCCACCGGCGCTGTGCCAACATCTCTGCTCCACGCAGCAACAAAGCAATCAAAGAGAATAGCAGCGTATAACACAAACAAGAGACGAAAAAAAGTTCAACACCACCGAGCCCCATCATTGCAGAGCTGGAGTGTCATCTTGATGCGGCTCTGGCAGCTCATGGAGATAAGCTGCACCAACACGCGATCGCACAATCGCGGCGTCAGAGCCCTGAAGGGTTAAAATATCCATTGCAAAAAATAGTTGCCCTCAGCTTTGACCTTTTATAAGAAATAAAGGAGGCTGGTTAGCATACCAGTGTCATCATGCCTATGACAGCAGCAGAAGCTAACAGTTAAACAGTTAAAGCCAACATTCCTCAGCTAACTGTCACTGTTGAATAGAAATCCGGATTTTATGATCTGTACATTTGTTTTGTTTAACTTTGTCCTTAACAACATAGCAGTGGCTGACCGTTCATTTTCCTGACTGATTGACCTTAACGTTCACTGGAAACCATAACTAAAATGTAATGTACATTATTACATGTGTTCCCGACTGATGCAGATGTATTCCGCCATAAAGGAACAGTGTGTAGGATCTGGCGGTATCTAGCGGTGAGGTTGCAGATTACAACTCCTCCCCTGTGCCAAGCGTGTAGGATTGCTATGGTGGCCGACGTGATAACTTGAATGGCCCTCTCTTGAGTCAGTTGTTGAAAGAGTAGAGTGCTTAGAGTGTGTGTGTGTGTGTGTGTGTGTGTGTGTGTGTGTGTGTGTGTGTGTGTGTGTGTGTGTGTGTATACGTGGGAAGTGAGTGATGAAGCAAGAGAGAGAGAGAGCGGCAGTGACGGAAGCGAGTAACGTTATCGACTCTGGCCCAAGCAGGTAAAGTTAACAGTTTGGTTTGTCCGTTCTTGGCAACTGTAGAAACATGGTGGTGCAACATGGTGGACTCCGTGAAGAGGACCCGCTCCCTATGTAGATATGAAGGGCTCATTCTAAGCTAATGAAAACATGATTCCTGTTCAGGTGATTATACTCTAAAGAAAACAAACTTATTAATATGATATTCCATTCCTGTTAAAAGATCCCCCTAATTGTTACACACTGGTCCTTGAAGAGAAGCTTAAATCAAAGTGTCTCAGTGTTGTGACCGCCGAAACACGTAAAGGACATTCCTGTCGTTATAGCAGGACAACAACATATGTATACATGGAAACAGTAAAAGGATCTCCCTAAAAACAAGGGCACAAAAGGCCATAGTGTAAACAGTGCCAAGCCTCCAAATGGCCACAAGTGACAAATAGACCAGGCGACACAATGAATGAGTTTGTACCAAAAGATTGTTTCATCAAAACAAACTGAATAAGATCCTCTGACAGTATTATACACTTAAAATAGAGTTCTAACTATAGAGAGCTGAAGTGAAACCGAGGTGTTTCAGAAATTAGAAACCCTCATTCAAAATCACATTGACATTTATAATAATGCAAATTATAAAAAGTCCACGTTGGAACATAACCTTGCTCAACAGTATGTTGTGCAGCTCACTCAAGGATGGTACGTAAAAAAAACATTCTATTAAAAGAATAGTTCACTCCAAAACAATCTAAATTGTATATAGTACTCACCTCCCAAGGTTATCGAATGGTGTTAAGGAGAGCGGTGCGCCCAGTGCTGTCAGTGTGCTGACTTGACTATGACTTGCCCCAAACTGCATGTGATTATCATAAAGTGGGCATGTCCGTAAAGGGGAGACTCGTGGGTACCCATAGAACCCATTTTTATTCACGCTCTTGAGGTTAGAGGTCGAGGGTACCCTTTGAAAATGGCCATGACGGCTTTTCTTGCTAAAATTTAGCATACGTTTGGAGCATTATTAGCCTCCTTTGTGACCGGCTAGTATGACATGCTTGGTATCAATGGATTCCTAAGGTTTTCTAGTTTTATATAGGGATTCTAATTTTGAAAAAAAAATGTAACCGATAACCGACCCTCGTTCACCAGTTATTAACTGTTAAAGCTGAAGTAGGTGAGATTGGAGCAAATATGATTAAAAAAAGTTATTTTTATAAAACGGTCACTATATGGTGACAGTAGTACATGAAACAGGTAACCTGAAAAAAATCATGTGTCCTCCGGTGCTTCTAACGGCATCTGCAGGATTTCACAGACAGGAGGAAAACAAGCAGTAAGAGCTGACCTGAGATCCGCTGTGCAACTGCTGTCTACGAGAGCCGGCTGTCAATCACTCGCGAACTCCAAACGGTCAAACTAGGCAGCGCTGATCAAATATGAATCAATATTCTGTTAGGTTAATGATTATTTCTCTCAACAGATGTTTTCAGAATCATCTTGTAGTGCACGGTTTAGCTGTAAAATTAGAAAGTTTGTGACGCCGCTGCCACTGTGAAATCCGATGAAGGAACGCCAACTTCCGGTCACATGACCGGAGCACAGCCAATAGGAACGCTCTCTCAATGAAATGACCTGTGATTGGTAAAAGTCTCCCGTAACAAGCTAGATGTTCTAAAGCCCGAAAACAGAGCCATGAGGAGGAGCAGAAGTCTAGTTTTCTCTCAGAACACTTGAATTACAATATGCTGAAAGGTTATTATGGAATTTTTGCCCAATGATGCCAAACATATACTGACTACTGCCACTTTAACTGACAAGATTAGTGCCTGCATGCAGCGGTGCGCCAGCTGCAGTGTTGTCTGCTGAGTCCCCAGTTCACCCGTCCGGGAGCGTCGTGCTACGTTAGCAGCTCTAGCTGATAGCTGTGGCTTCATGCTCAGCGCGGCGTAACTTTAGCGAGTGTCCAACAGACACTCGTGTGTGTGTGTGGCGGTGGTGAGTGTGGAGTTGGTGGCGTTATAGGTGTGAACGTAGGTGTAGCAGTGTGTGTACAGTTTATTTGTTGGTGACTACGTGCTATGAGGCTACATGGCTACAACTCCTCAGCTCCGCTCCACTCAAGCGAGCTTCTAGACGGGAGCCAACTTCCTGTATCATGAAACTCTGAACCAGACTCTCTTCAGATGGGCTGTTAAGGTGGACCAGCTTTTCTCCTTTTAGTGACAAGCCGCTCCTCTAAGTTTTGCTCAGCTTTTTAATTACTTATTAATATTTCTTTTAACCGTTTAACCAATAGCGTTAATCGGTTAAAGTTCTTAACGTCGGTTAACGGTTAAATGGTTAATTATTAACATCCCTAGTTTCATATGATGCCAATAGCTTCACTCTACCTTTAAAACTGACCTGCTAAACCTAAAAATTGCAAGTTCCATGAATGTGTTAAAGAAAGTAGTGGCGTTAAAACGAATTGGCGCGTTAACTTTGACAGCCCTCGTTAAAACCTCCGAAAAACTTTGAAAATGCTGAAAATTCTTGTGCAGCATTATCCATCTTGTTTTCTATCCATATGCTTATAGAAATCCAAACACAACACTTTCACTAAACTATTGCTAAACAAAGCATTTCCCGCGCACGCAACGATATGCTTTCATTTTTCGGGCATTCCGTTCTCCTTAACACCATTAGATAGAAAACTTTTTTCTGGGACCATAGAGAGCCTAGGGAAGTGAGTACTATATACAATTTATAGCGCTTTTGGGTGAACTATTCCTTTAAAGTCATTTATTGAATCTGTTTTTAATGGCTTTTAACAAACACCATTTCCCACAAGCCTAACGTCACCAGCCCGAGGGGAGAGGCCTTTATGCTAAGCTAAGCTAATTTGCTGCTGGCCATAGCTTCATATTTAACCAAAAGGTATGAGATTGGTATCAATCTTTTCATCTAACTCTCGACAATAAATCAAGTGTATTTCCCAAAATGCCAAACTATCCCTTTAATTTGAATTATTGACCTTATGTTTTGGATATATAGTGCCAGGTATTGTTAGCCAACTAAAACATTGTCACATGTACAAAATAACACTGAACAGCCTTTGATCCATTTACTTTATTCCCACCAGGGTGTTTGTTTTTGTCCTTGGTGATGGAATGAAACGGACTTCTCATTACTTTTATCTTACATTTGAACCCAATTTGGCACATCATTAAACCTGATATGAAATATGTACATTCAATGTTTATCTATGTATGTATGAATGCACTTCTGAGCCCCTCATATGAAGATACACAGAGTTGAGGTCTAAGAGATGATGAGTGCTCCTGAAGGCATGAATAGAAATGGGGAGGCCATCCCTTGAGATGCCTTCAGAGTTGGAGCCTCATAAGGGGAGCAGAGGAAAGGTCACTAACCCTATCATACTCTCAGGGAGCAGAGACACCACCAGGGTGGTCTGTAGTCTGCATTCTCTGCGACCGTTCAGCAGACGCCATTATCAGTGGGAGACTTGGGAGCGAGCAGTGAGGGCCTATCATTCTGCCATGTTGTGACAGCGAGTGCCATCCGCAATGCTCTGCCTGTTGAGAGATGGGAGTGTCACGGCTTGGCTTGACTGGCACAGTGTGAAGTGAGGCCTCCTTAGGGCACTCATGTGGAAGGATCCATCTCAGCAGCATTCCAAGCACTTGGCTTCAGCTTAACTGTCAGCAGACTTCAATAATGCCCATTAGTTTTGTATGGACATGACAACTTATTACACGGACATCAAGCCATTTGACATCGAGTAAAAGCACAAACGGACCAATGTGTGCAATGCTGCAGCTTGACTATTGACATTGAATTTTTTGCTGTGTGAAAAGAAACTGAACCAAGGGGAACACACAACAAGTTTACCAACTCATACACTGATTCTAACATCAGCAAATGAACTATACTGTAGTTTTGAAAACACCCTTAGTTCCCGATTAAGTCTTTCGGTGCCAGAGTTACTGGAACTATTTGGTCAAAAAGGGCAAACTGACCCACAGTTATGAGACCTGCTGTGAGAGAACAGGACCCAACCCAACCCAATCATACCCAAGCCAAGTCCCAGGTCAGGTTTCAAACACTAAAAACTGAATGAAGACCTGTGGTCTCAATCGTTACATCACAATGTTGCAGTTATATGCCTCCACCAACCAATCAAATTGCAATTTTCATCAATGTCTTTCCAAAATATAACTTCATCATTTTATCCTGTTAGACAATTATGTGAAATTGTCATAATTAGCATATGAATTCTTGAGTTATCGCAAAAAACTTGTTTAGTGAAATCACAGTGACCTTGACCTTTGCCCAACAAAATTCAATCAGTTCATCCTTGAGTGCAAGTGGACGTTTGTGCTAAATTTGAAGAAATTCGCTCATGACGTTCCTGAGATATTGTGTTCACGAGAATGGGACAGAGGGACGGACGTGCAGACGTACGTACAGACCATAAACTGTATTTAAAAAGTGGACGTAGTCACAGTGAAACCATATATCTGTGAACTGCCGTTTTGAAGCCTTGAGTTCGGCATTTTGGTCGTTGCCATCTTGGTTTTTTGGAACCAGAAGTGACACGTTCGGATGGAGCTAAGTACAACTGAACGCTGAATAAGACATTTTAGGCAGACAAAATGTTACAATTAACTTTCATGAACCGAAAAAAACAACCGAAAGGGTTTAATTTGTAAGACCAAACTCCAAGACCAGACAACGCCGTGGTAGCGACCTGTCAATCACAAGGTAGCCCCGCCCTAAAGCATCCCCTGCTTTATGGTCTATCTGACTCTAAATGGGACCATCATTTAATAAATGAACATCATGCTGTAGTGAAGAAGACTTGAAACTAGTGATTGAGACCATAAACTCATGTTTATAATGTTAACTTAGGTAATAAATCAAGTGAGAAGTAGGCTCATTTTCTCACAGTCTTCTATACAATCAGACTTCTTTTTACAACCAGAGGCATCACACCGTGCTGGCTGTTAGAAAGAATGCAAGTTCTGCATTAGCTTCATTTTTCAGACCCAGAGGTTGCCCACTGGTATAGACATACGGGCGGACGGATGGACAACCGAAAACATAATGTCTCCGGTGCCACGACTGTCACAGGCGCAGAGGCATAACATCACATGTATAACTCCAGAGTTTAATAATGTACACATGAACTCTGAAGTCCATGTCACAGGGTCACAACCTCTATTCATACAGGCACCAAAGAGTTCAACAGCCTGGTTCATGTTATTTTTCTCGACAGCATTAACAAATGCACACTTTAGTCTCCAACACGGACACAAACAAAGGGACGGCTTCAGTGCACTTCAGTGACTGACTGTTAATTGAGGTGGAACCAAGACTGTAAGTGAGTCACACATCCTTGGTCCCAGAAGTTCAGCCTAGTGACAGTTGAGTAGCTCTCCCTCCTTAGTTAACCCCCCCCTAAAACACACAGACACGAACAGACACGCACGCACGCAAGCACCAACTCACGCACGCACACGCGCACGCACACGCACACGCACACGCACACACACCTCTTGATGCAGGGAAGTATTGGTGGTAAGTGTATGGAGCTGAGACTTTCAATATTTAATTTACAACGCTGCACATTATGGTTACGCAGCATGTGGATGAATCAGACAGGAAGAGCTTTTTAATTTCAACTTAGATCTTATCACAGCAGATTGAATCAGATCAGAATGAGGTTTTAATGGAGGTAGTGCATTAGAGTTTAATTGGGGACAAGAAATGTCACTGCAAATTGTTGCTTGGTTACTTCATGGGTTAGTGAATAACTAGCTAAGAGCATCAGCACTTGTGAAAAACTAGGGCTGGCAATCGATTAAAATATTTAATAGCGATTAATCACAATTGTCCATAGTTAATTGTGATGAATCGGAAATGAATCACACATTTTTAATTTGTTCAAAATGTACCTTAAAGGGAGATTTGTCAAGTATTTAACACTCTTATCAACATGGGAGTGGGAAAATATGCTGCTTTATGCAAATATATGTATATATTTATTATTGTAAATCAATTAAAGACACAAAACAATGACAGATATTGTCCAGAAACCCTCACAGGTACTGCATTTAGCATAAAACAATATGCTCAAATCATAACATGGCAAACTGCAGCCCAATAGGCAACAACAGCTGTCAGTGTGTCAGTGTGCTGACTTGACTATGACTTGCACCAAACGCCACGTGATTCACACTCTTGAGGTCAGAGGTCAAGGGACCCCTTTGAAAATGGCCATGCCAGTTTTTCCTTGCGAATGTTTGGAGCGTTATTTAACTTCCTTCACTACAAGCTAGTATGACATGGTTGGTGCCAATGGATTCTTTAGGTTTTCTTGTTTCATATGATACCAGTATCTTCACTTCAACCTTTAAAACTGAGCCTGTTACAACTTCCAAAAGCTCGGCGGCCCGTCAGATTTCTAAGAGGTTAATTAAAAATCGCAAGTTGGGTGATTGCATTAAATCAATTTGTGGCATTACAATGAATTTGCATTAACGCGTTAACTTTAACAGCCCTAGTGTATACTACTACAAATTCACTGCATGATAATAAAGCTTTAGTGACCATCATAATAAAATACAAAAAAAACAAACTAAGTAACAATGGAATAATGTCAATGTGACGTTTTCTGGTACTGTGTGATGCACGTACAACACCACACACATTGTACTATGTGTAAAAGGGGAAGACGATAACCTGTTGTGCCTGGAAGAGCTCTCATTGTTTGCTCTGTTGCTTGCATTCTTTCTGTGTTTTTCATGTGCATATTAGCAGGATATGATTGCTAATTTCCAGCCACCTGCTACAAGCAGTTTGCCAAACTTATCAATATCTGTCTATGAAGGAGGTGAATATAAATTTATACTGGACGAAACATGTCATTTTGGAAAATACAGTAAACAAATCAGATGTGAAAGAGCGTGTGTGGATTTAGATATTGTAACACATATTCATATTCTCTGGTCTAATTATATTTCCTCTATTATCATCCAGTGATAGACTCAAGTGGTGGACACACTGCCCGCATGAGGCTCGCGTGCCAGCAGCGTGGCGTGTTGTTTTTTATTTCGGCGTCCATGTTAACAGGTTAGAGTGGACACACTGCCCGCATGAGACGCGCGTCTATTTTATAGAATTGAAGGCTCGCCTATTTTACACGCGAGCCGCTCGCGTCTTGGCTGCGTGTCCCAGCAGCAACAGACAGTGAAGGTGATCTATTGACAGTATATGGACTTCATATCAGCTACATAATACAGTTTACATGTCTAGACATCTGTAGAATATGTCACAGACAGTGAAAGTGATCTATTGACTGTATATTAACTTCATACCAGCAAGACTTTACTACAGTTTCGAGGTTTATCTGTAGAATATGTTACGGAGATGAAAAAAAGTAAAGTTAAGTAAACTTATTTTTAAATCAACACTTCCTGCTTTCATTTCAAATAAAAGCCCTCAGGTGTTTTTTCTATAGACAGAATCCCTTCATTTGTTAACACAAGGCTTTTATTCTGAAATATGAGCAGTCAGTGCTGTGGAACACGCAGTCACTTTGAGAGCTCAAAGAATTGATCAAGTTTGGAGTTTAAATCAACACTTCCTGCTTTAATTTCGAAATAAAAGCCCTAAAGTGGGTTTTCTTTGCACAGAATTCCTTCATTTGTTAACACAAGGCTTTTATTCTGAAATATGTGCCGGACAGTGATGTGGAACAAGCAGTGACTTGGAAAGCATCATAAATGAATACAGTACGGAATTTTCATTGTGGATTATTACTATTATTTACTAATTACCACACGTTTCTGAACCTTTCTGTCTAAAATAAATATGAATTATATTTATCATGAAGTTAAATGGCCATTAAAAGGCAAACTCTATGCAGAAAGAAAGGGCTGACAGCAGCAGCAGAAACACAGCTGACAGGTAGCTGACACGCAGCCGACAGGCGTCTAGTGTGAACACCAGACTCCTGCATCGCGCAGCCACCACGCGACGCAGATGCCACGCGAGCCTCATGCGGGCAGTGTGCCCACGGCTTTAAACCTGCAGTAGGCACAATGTTTTGGCATCATTGGGCAAAAATTCCATTATAACCTTTCAGCATATTGTAATTCAAGTGTTCTGAGTGAAAACTAGACTTCTGCTCCTCCTCATGGCTCTGTTTTCAGACTTTAGAACATCTAGCCCGTGACGGGAGACTTTGACCAATCACAGGTCATTTCAGAGAGAGAGAGCGTTCTTATCAAAAGGTCAAACTAGGCAGCGCTGATCAAATATGAATCAATATTCTGTTACTGTAATGTCTATTTCTCTCCTCAAATGTTTTCAGAATCATCTTGTAGTGTACTGTTTAGCTGTAAAATGAGAACGTTTGCTCTGGCTGGTGGGCGGTGCTTGGTATTTCCTCAACTGATCTCAACATGGCAGCTGGGTCACAAACTTTCTCATTTACAGCTAAACAGTACACATATTGACTCATATTTGACCGTAGTTTGACCATTTGATTGGAGGTTGTGAGTGATTGACGGCTGCTCAGAGACGGCAAGGCTCCAGCTCGGCACTGATTGGTTGTTTTCCTCCGGTCTGTGAAATCTCGCAGATGCCATTAGGAGCATCGGAGGACACGGGAGGACACGGGAGGACACCGGAGGACACCGAGGCACATGATTTTTTTCAGATTACCTGTTTCATGTACTACTGTCAGGATATAGTGACCGTTTTATAAAAATAACTTTTTTTTAAATCATATTTGCTGCAATTCTATCCACTGCTGCTTTAAGTTCTGATGGCCATCCTAATTCTTGTGTTGTTAGTAAGGACCTAAACGTACATATTGAATGTGTAAAAATCTTAATTGAGAATGTACAAAACACTGGATGTTGTAGAATCTCAGAAGGTGATGTGTTTGATTACTAGAAAGGCACCAGAGCTCGGTGTGAACTAGAGGTCACAGCAGTCACAGCTTCTGGAGCCTCCACCAAAGCATTGCACTGCTGCTCCGGTGCTTGATGAGGGCACTATTTTGACATTCATATGGGACTCCTTTTTAACTCGCCCACAACAGATCTGATGGGCTTAGACAGGCCTATGCTGCATATTGGGGGGGCTGGTTGGGCGCAGATCGCACTGCAGCACACTTGAAGGATTTAGCATGAACACGCTCTCTCGTGTTTCCTCCAATCACCGTGCCAGATATTGATTTAAGGACAGAAAGCTTTATTAAAATCTTAGAACTTGATCTTAAACAATATGTGATGTTGGGCTGAAATATATGTAGGGATCTACGCCAACCAGACAGTTCACATGTAGTTTTTGAATGCAGTATAAATGTGTTATTTTTTGCCTACTCTAAAATTATGTATTTGAATATTTCTGCATACTGGGGTCCCTAAACAGTCTTGGAATTTCATTAATTGGGTATCACTGTAAAGCTGAGACTCTTGTGGATCCAATGAGCCCAACTGTATTCATGTGGATGGATCAAACTAGAGACCTAGAGCATTCAGAAGATGGATGGATCAAACTAGAGACCTAGAGCATTCAGAAGATGGATGGATAAAACTAGAGACCTAGAGCATTCAGAGGATGGATGGATCAAACTAGAGACCTAGAGCATTCAGAGGATGGATGGATCAGACTAGAGACTTAGAGCATTCAGAAGATGGATGGATCAGACTAGAGACCTAGAGCATTCAGAGGATGGATGGATCAAACTAGAGACCTAGAGCTTTCAGCGGATGGATGGATCAAACTAGAGACCTAGAGCATTCAGAGGATGGATGGATCAAACTAGAGACCTAGAGCATTCAGAGGATGGATGGATTAAACTAGAGACCTAGAGCATTCAGAGGATGGATGGATCAAACTAGAGACCTAGAGCATTCAGAGGATGGATGGATCAAACTAGAGACTTAGAGCATTCAGAGGACGAATGGATCAGACTAGAGACTTAGAGCATTCAGAGGATGGATGGCTTTCCTAGCTAGATTGACAATAACCAAAAAACAATAAATGCAATTCTTGCAGAAATAACAAAATGTCAAAAGTTTTTGATCCCAAATCACAGCATGTCATTTTCTATGGTGTTACTCAAGGTCTTGGTGTCTTAATGTGGTATTTTGGGGGGATAATTGATCATTTTGATCAATTCTCGAATGGTAATGGTTAAATTTAGCACAAAATCTGTAACAAATGGTATCAACCCAAAAATTGCTGCAACAACTTATGAGACATAACAAAGCATGGTCTAAACCCTTATACACATTTACAATTTGTTTTAATTTCATTAATTCAGGTTTATTTCTGATTTATGACTACACACACACAGTGCTGAGCTTCATCTCAAACTAATCTTCAGGTTCCAGCTTTCAGATGATGTACACCACTTCTATGTGACATCTACTGTTGACCAAAAACGTGTCTATTGTGGGTCTCAGAGGGTTAGGCAACAGAAGTACAGACCTATGTGATGCAAATGATGAGAATTGACAACTATTACAAATGTGCAATAGCACTCATGACATTTTGTGCAATTATATAAAAACATTTTGAATTTAAATCTGGTCTGACAAGACATAACAGAAACCTCTCACAGAATAAAGAGCATTATCATTATAATCAGTGCCTGGCTTAATTTGTGCTGTCGCAGGATAAAGCAAACAAACTGTAACACGACTTGGTTAACTGTGTCAAATAACAAATGGCGTCTACGGTGGAAGGGAAAGAGAACAAATGGGAATTATATAATGATCACATTTCATTACCCACTGTTATGCCACAGAGAATACCAACTAAAGCAAACAAAATTGTTTTGATGTCTGTGAAGCATCAGTGCCGGCTGAATGTTTGCAGGAATGCTACTTAGATTTTTTATGAATGAGCAGCGACGTCCATTGCAATTTCATCCGGAGGCGAGCACACATAAGGTCCCCTTGCCGATTCCAAATTTAGCGTCGGGGGGGGTTGGGGGGGGGGATTCCTCTCCCAGACGCTCAGAAGGTGGCCTATTGATTTTGGAGAGCTGGCTCTGTAATTGCTTGCGCCCAGAAAGCTGTAAATCAAGAATGCTCGTTACTCTTTGCTTATGCAAGCGGAAGATTGCTGTGCAGCAGTTGTGCCAGTGCTGGAGTACGAAACCTGGCCCATGACACAGACCAGTGTTGTGTTGTAGAAGAATGCATTGAAAGAGCCCGAGCATGGACTGACAGGAGCAGCTGGGTAGGGGAAAAGGTCAACCTGAGTTAATCAGCTAGAATCAGCATCAGCTGAGGAGAGAGTAACAGTGTGTGTGTGCATATGCACGTACTGAAAAATAAACTATTAAATGGAACTATTTTCCGTGTGCAAAAAGCTCTCAGAGAGAAGACACAGTGAGAGTGAAAGGGCATCATGACGGCACAGAGATGCTGCCTTAGACTGCAAAAACAGGGTTAAGTCAACAAAATGTCTGATACATAACATTTCATGATTAATACATGTCATAGCATGTATGTGTACTCTGCTGAGACACAGGTGGTGTGGCTTCTCACCCGTTAGTCGAAAAGATTGCAGCAGGTTGTGATAAAAATAAACGTGCAGCGACTTTGACCCTGACAGGTAAAAGCACCACGACGGCCATACATTAGTTAGTATGACCGTTCGCCCGCTCGTTTGCAAGCTGGGCTCTCACAGAACTGTACAGGTGCACATCAATTTTTCAAGTCATGTTGACAAAAGCTTTCAGACTCTCTGCTCTGATATATACTGCACGTTTTTTACCCGACAAAGGTGTGCACTTATACTATATTTTATTTAGGAAAAAATGCCATGTGTTTCAGTAGCTGGTAGCTCCAGGCCCTAAAAAGTGTAACCACTTCTATGCCATGTGTATACGTTGACGTTTGTGCATTTTCAGTATGTATACTGTGTGTGTGTGTGTGTGTGTGTGTGTGTGTGTGTTTGCATGAAACAGAGAGTAAAAGAAAGGAAAACCGATGCTGTAGATTGTGCTGCAGATTCTTTTTGTTCTGAATGCGAACAGTTCTCCATACTGTGTAAATTCATGACCTTGTAACACTGACAGCTAGCAGAATGTAGAGGATATATAACGTATACAGTACAGCTATACACAAGAAAAAAATTTGCATGTTTTTGTCTACTATTAAAAGAATAGTTCGACATTTTGGGAAATACACTTATTTGCTTTCATTCCACATATTAGACGAGAAGATTGATACCACTCATGTCTGTATCTAAAATGTATGAAGCTACAGCTAGCAGCCGTCGTGCATACCTTAGCATAAAACTTGTCATTTGTTTGTTCAATCTGTACAAAACCAAAGTGCAAAAAAACACAGTTTGTGGTTTTAGGGGGGTGTTATGTGCTAGACTATTTCTTGGCTGGCCCAAACAAAGTTTGTCATATAAGCCCCCATAAAACATAAAACAGTGCATTGCTGTTATAAAATATTGTTCTAAGGATTAAACAAACAAGATTGAACAAGTTAATTAGTGAGCTTTATGCCGAGACTGCATGTTGGCCACCGACCAATCAAAGTTCGCCTTCTTTCGTGACGCTTGTGATGTCATCGGGAATGAGGTGCTAGGAAACGTCTCTATCTTTCAAACTCTACACACCCTGGTTGTAACGCAGTTGTGAAGCGCTTTGAGTGGTCGGAAGACTAGAGGCATTATATAAATGCAGTCCATTTACAATTTACCATCTTCCCTTTCAAATAAAAAAGTCTCAAGCTGATGACATCACTATGACATGTTGTTCCTGAGCTGAACCGACAACCTACATCTGCTGGGTCACGCTTAAATCTGGCTGATATTGTGAAGAATGAACCTGGCATTAGAGGTGAGGGTGGGCGGATTTTGATACAGAGACAGACTAGCTGTTCCCAGTCTTTATGCTAAGCTAAGCAGCCGCTGGCTGTAGCTACATATTTACCACACTGACGTGAAAGCGGTATCAATCTTCTCGTCTAAAAGCCTTTGCATACCAAGTCTGTATTTTTCGCCCGAAATTGTAAACATTTAAAAATAAATAGGACCTCACGCTGTGTCAATCACGTTTACACACCGACTCTGAACCTTTCGGCCGTCATAAAAGCTTTCGGAACAGGTTTGATTTTCTGCGTTTTTTCACATCCGTCAGAAGGCAAAAGAAGCTTGTTTGACCACTCAGAGCCACCGTCAGTGCAAAATTCATCATCCAAAATGGCATCTGATAAGCACTCACTTTGTCTCCCAGCAAAAAGCTCTTTAAGAGAAAGAAAGAAATCAACACAGAGATGCAGAATTTAAAGATGGATTGTGGCAGGTGATTGCAGCTTAGAATCGGGGATCGTCGCATATCAAAGGATGTGCTAAAGATTAGACAGTAGTGATTGTGACCCCTTGTTAATGTCATTTATTCAGTAGCCCCGTTTTAGACTAGCGCTATCCACTGTACAGCTCCAGCTCCATTAATTCAGTTTTGTCTTGTATTGCACATTTTCTAAACGAAGAGATTAATAAATGCATCTGACTCGGTGTGCAAAGTTTCTGTGAGTAACAATTTTTATCGGATGACGGATAAAAAAACGAAAAATACAGACTCGGTGTGCAGAATACTTAACTCTCGAAAAAAAAGCAAATCGGCACATTTCTCAATTTGTCAAACTATTCTTTTAAAAAAAAAACTAGAGGTGTCAAAGTTTCAAATTCATTTTAACAGCACTAATTTATTTAACGCGTTAAAGCAATCAAACTTTCAGAGGTTGTGGCAGGCTACAGTGAAGATACTGCTATCATCTGAAACTAGAAAACCTAAGGAATCCATTAGTACCAACCAGGTCATTCTAGCCTGTCACGAATAACGCTCCAAAATTACACAACATTTTTGACGAGGAAAAACTAGCATAGCCATTTTCAAAAGGAGTTCCTTGACCTCTGACCTCCAGATCAGTGAATGTAAATGGGTTCTATGGGTACCCACGAGTCTCCCCTTTACAGACATGCCTACTTTATGATAATCACATGCAGTTTGGGGCAAGTCATAGTCAAGTCAGCACACTGACACACTGACAGCTGTTGTTGCCTGTTGGGCTGCAGTTTGACATGTTATGATTTGGGAATATTGTTTATAGAATAGAATGCCTTTATTGTAATTGTATCGTTAAAAACCATACAACGAAAACGAAAATGCAGTACCTGTGAGGGTTTCTGGACAATATTTGTCATTGTTTTTGTTTTGTTAATTGATTTACAATAATAAATATAAAAATACATTTGCATAAAGCAGCATATATGTCCACTCCCATGCTGATAAAAGTACTAAATACTTGACAAATCTGCCTTTAAGGTACATTTTGAACAGATAAAAAATGTTCAATTCATTTGCAATTAAATATTATATATATATATATATATATATATATATATATCGATTGACCGCCCTAAAAAAAATCTACATGACAAAGCCAATGAGTCAAAACATTTCAGACAAATTAGTAAGTGCATTGAACTGTGAGTCAAAACAGAGCAGCAGAAGCAAAAACCAAGAATGGTTTTCACTCTAATGAATCCTGAAGGATCACAGCAACGAGGCCCTGAACATGATCAAGTTCTCTATCAATAGGAAGCCCGCATAGACACCTGTGTGAAGACTGCCAACCCTATAATACAACGTCTGCATTCTACTGCAAACTGTTGAATGTCAAAAGGGCATTTCACCATATTTTATGAGCACATAATGTTACGTTATTACAGTATCATATTTAACACCGGCACCCATGATCACACTGACTCACCACAACACTACGCATACTAGAAATCACAAAGTCATATTTTACTTACTTGCCTTCAATGTGGATCATCTCAGAACCACACGGTTTGTTTCTTTTCACTCTGTATCCGCTATGTTTCCCCTGTGTGGTGCAATAATTTTCACTTTGTGTGTGGTACACCCATTTAACTGCCTCTAACCAGGGAGCCTATAGTCACTAAACCAGAGGACAAAGGCACTTGCAACGAACAGTCTTTGGTCTGTCTTTGTCACGCTGCTCTCTACCCCCAAAATACCACATTTCAAGTGTCATTCTCCACAAACGTAGCATCTTAAATGTGCATTCAAAAAGAATATATTCATAAATGTGCTATAAAAGTGCTATGAAATTAGTTAAAACATTTTTATTATGATTTTTTATGATTTTTTCTCCACATTAAGGTCATTATCTGACATGCAGTGGCATAATAGGTCAGTGGATGTAAATATGTACATTTTGTATGAGGACGCAGACTCACATCTGTAGCTAAATGAATAGCTCTGTCAATAATTTATCATCTTAACCCCATCTTCACTCTTACATATGCATCCTTTAATAAATAAATAAAACAGACTACATGTTGACATGGTAACTATATAGCAAATAACCCACAGAACTAAAGAAAACTAGAATATATTGACTTAAATATAGTACACTGGTGGTGATTGCCACATCTGTACCCCTCACAGAGAGCAACCTTTCAGGTATGACATTATTGCTTGAATATCTCACTAGAGATGTGAACTGCATGGTGTTCAAAGCCCCTCTGAGCCTTCCTGCTCCAAACACGATTGGTTTGGTTTTTTTATCCGTCTGTCCTACATTTATTGTGTGTCAAACAATTTAGTGAACTGCCCAAGGCTTTGACTTTTTGAAGTTGCTCTTAATATCGTTTAATATCAACTAATGATTTAGGTCGAGACTCATTTTGTCATTAGTGCAAAACATTTTTAAAAGATGCAACATATGGGTCTGCTTCCTGCAGAAGCCTAATTTGCTACAGTATATCATTTGGTTTTACTCTTCTAAAATAATTCAACCACTCTGTACTTTTGTTGGTGTTTTTACCTGATAGCATCCTTCATGCAGCAGCTTTAAAGGTCCCATATCATGCTCATTTTCAGGATCATACTTGTATTTTGTATTTCTACTAGTACATGTTTACATGCTGTAATGTTAAAAAAAAACTTTATTTTCCTCGTACTGTCTGCCTGAATATGCCTGTATTTACCCTCTGTCTGAAACGCTCCTTTTTAGCGCATTTCAATGGAATTGCATTGCTAGGCAACAGTTTGGGTCCTTGTTTACTTCCTGTCAGCTGATGTCATTCACATCCACTGCAACAGGAAATAAACTGGGACACATTTAGATTGTTTACATTAAAAACCGTGTAATGGTCTAAATATTGTATATTTGTGACATCACAAATGGACAAAAATCCTAACGGCTTGTTTCAAATGAACAATTTCTGAATATGGGCTGTGTGTATTTCTCCGTATATTGTGCATTTTGATAGTTTAACAGTATTTATAAAGCACTTAAACCTGCTTTATAATATAAAAGACATGAAAATCTCACTTTTTACAATATGGGACCTTTAACCTCTTCCACTTCTTGAGGACGCCAGCACTCTCGGACGACTTTACTGTCTTTCAGAGAAAGTAGCAGGCGAAGATACTATTATCATATAAAACTAGAAAACCTAAGAAATCCATTGGAGTCCAAGTCCACGTCATGCTAGCATGCCGGGAAGGACACGAAATAATGCTAAATTTTACACTAAATTTTGGCGAGGAAAAACTGACATGGCCACTTGCCTTGACCTTTGACCTCCACTTGCCTTGACCTTTGACCTCAAGATATGTGAATGTAAATGGGTTCTATGGGTACCCACGAGTCTCCCCTTTACAGACATGCCCACTTTATGATAATCACATGAAGTTTGGAGCACGGAATAACAGCTAATGTTAGCATCAAATTTGGGGTCCGCTTAGTTTATGTATTATGTAGTTAAGGTTAGTCCCTTAGACGTTCTGAGTTTTTTTTTTGTGGAGTAGACACGGGCAGTATTTAGGAGGAAACTTCTTTGGCCTCACTGACGAAAATCAAACACGGTATCGCGGATAATTCGCAACGAAACCGGTGTGCATAGTTGTCATGCGGAAAATTCTCACGCGGACTTTCCATATTCTCACACTGCGTCTTCACATCTCAGTGGTGAGAAATAGCTTTTAATCTGAAAAGTAACCAGAAACTACAGCTGTCAGATGAATGTAGTGTGCTTAAAGGTACTGAAAACTATAAGTAAGTTAAAAGTATAGTTAAAATATGTAATCGCGATTAATCGCATGGCTGTCCATTGTTAATCGCGATTATTCGCAAACTAATCGCACATTTTTTATCTGTTCAAAATGTACCTTAAAGGGAGATTTGTCAACTATTTGACAAATCTCAAAGTGAGTGCTTATCAGATGCCATTTTGGATGATGAATTTTGCACTGACGGTGGCTCTGAGTGGTCAAACAAGCTTCTTTTGCCTTCTGACGGATGTGAAAAAACGCAGAAAATCAAACCTATTCCAAAAACTTTTATGACGGCCGAAAGGTTCAGAGTCGGTGTGTAAACGTGATTGACACAGCGTGAGGTCCTATTTATTTTCGAATGTTCGTTTTTTTTATCCGTCATCCGATAAAAATTGTTACTCACAGAAACCTTGTACACCGAGTCCGATGCGTTTTATTAATCTCTTCGTTTAGAAAATTTGCAATACAAGACAAAACTGAATTAATGGAGCTGGAGCTGTACAGTGGATAGCGCTAGTCTAAAACGGGGCTGAAAACGGCCATGGCAGTCTGTCCTCGCCAAGATTTTGCGATTTTTTTGCGTTATTTATCCTCCTTCACAACAAACTAGTATGACATGGTTGGTACAATGGATTCCTTAGGTTTTCTAGTTTCATATGATGCATTTCAGTATCTTCTCAAGTTGTGTTAATGCTTTAAAGAAATGAGTGGAGTTAACGTGTTATCGCATTAACTTTGACAGTCCTAGTAGAAAGTAGCAGGAAATGTAAATACTCAAGTAAAGTATAAGTGCCTCAAAATGATACTCCAATACAGTACTTGAGTAAATGTACGTATTTTCTGAGTGTCTGTGTATATATGTGTGTACAGGTGTAAAGTTGTGCTGGTCTTATACCTGAGTGATCCGTGGCTTGTAGGGCGAGCTGCTCTCCAGGTCTGCCAGAATGCTGGTGAGGGAGTCGATCTCAGCGTCCAGACTGGAGCGTCTCTCCTCCAGGGTCTTCTCTGGTCCTTTCATCTGGGAGTAAAATACAGGGAGCCAACTTACTAAAACAGCCTGTAATGGCACTTAGTTAAGTTACTTTGTTTAGTTGCACTCAAAAGTTTAGGACAGATAATCATCAATGACGAGTAATTTTTCTGACTCTGTGCCGCTCGGAGACATTCTCTCCTGCTTTATTTCACCCTTTTGGATTACACTTTCTGAGTTCATGCTTCACCTTGACCTAAGAAAATCCTTTTGAAAGCCACACATCAATAGCAGAGACTTCTCCCTGAGAGAAATGCGGTGAGAAATAAGAAGCAATGTATTGTCTGAAAGACAACTTTCATAAAGCAGTGCACTATTCACCTCCTGCTTTTCAGCACACTTGGATTTACAGTATTTCATTCTTCATGCATTATTCATCACAATCTCATCCAGCAGTATTTCAAACAAAAAGGTCATCTTTTTTAGAATTAAAGTCTGATTTTTTATTCCATATTTTAAACATTCGCCCTAAAAAAGGATGATAAGAATTGCTGTGATTTTTATATAAGTAGTTTATTATCAGAGGAGGCTTGAAAGTGTCAGTAACAGGATCGCTCCAGCTCGCTGATTTATTCATCTACATTTTTTTAAGTTTCACCTCAGAGAAAACACAAAGACACAGAATATAACAAAACTGTTGCACAAAAAATCTGGAAAGTAGCTAAAATGATTTGACCGTTAGTGACACTCGGGTTTCTACAAAAATTCCCGGGAATTTCTCCACGGAATGACAGATATATTTTTAGTCTTCTGAACTATGCTGCAACTGCAAGAAGACTTCTTGCAATTGCCTGCGGGGGCTTTTTGAGTTGGCTGGATCAGTGACTGCTTCTTATTCTAATGTTATGTGTTTGGATTACCTGTCACAATCTATTACAGGCAGGGCTTGCCTCCATTTGGAGCAGAGCTGCTGCTTAAAAACATCTAAGGCTATCATGAGAGGGGGTAAACAAAGCAACACACTAATGGCTTGTCTCAAATCAACAAAAGCAAAAAAAAAAAACAGGCAAACTTATTTAACAGGGATAACGAGGAGGATGAAAGGAAACATTGCGCTCTTTGTGATGCGTTGGAATTCGCCGTGTAGGGCTTTATAATGTGGACACCATCCGGGATGAGAACTAGCTGCTTTCGTCTTCCTCTCTCCTGCTAAAGGTTTCGGCATTAACATGTCATAATCCAGACATCTCTCACAGCCGGGGCGATAAAGACAAGAGAATAGTTCTGCCTTCTTCTGAGGAAATACCATTCAAACACTGATTTATTCATTCAGCGTTCTCCACTGAGGCACAGAGAACAAGATACAAAGACATTTTGATTGATATCTATCCCTCTTTCTGAACGGCGCCTGCAGTTAAAGAGTTTTGCTCTGGCTGCAGGACACATAATTAAGATACCAGTGGTGTATTAAGGAATTAAGTTGCATGGCCAGGGTGATTCTACAGCCAATATGATAGGAGAAGAAAAGTCACAGATGGAAACAGTAAAGCACTTTTAAAACTAATTAAGCACTTCATTTCTTATGTAATTTCAGGCCTCAAATATCTTTGACTTCTACTGTTGATACTGTTCAGAAGAAGAGAAATGGTGACAGAAATGGCAGTGAAATGGCAGGAAAGGAACTAAGGATGTCTGATACTTTGATACTAAGTCAATGCCAGAATTCTGAAAACGTGACAGTACTCATTTTTGAGACCAACGGTGCCCCGGGGATGATAGAAAACCTGTTTGGGACGCAGTAAACTCACTATCTACGCATACAGGGGACACACCCTATTCTTTCCTGATAATACTACATTGCAAACAACAAATGTGTGTTGAAACCAGCAGGACGAGAGCTGGTTAACATTAGCTGCTTGTTAGCAGCACGGTCCTGCACGTGGGGCTAACAGCTGACATTAACAGGAGGTGCCATTAGGGCTGGGAGATGGAGAAAATGAAATATCTCCATATCTTTGATCAAATACTTCGATATCGACATCGCAACGGTATATAGGACGGTCTAGACCTGCTCTATATGAAAAGTGTCTCGAGATAACTTCTGTTATGATTTGACGCTATATAAAAATAAATTGAACTGAATTGTAAGGTTGACTATCGGTATATATATATAATAATCATCGGTAATGTGGATATAATGACTAAGTGGGTAAAGGCAAATAATAGAACGGCCTGGTCAGCTCAGAGAAATGCATCACTTTACTGTAACGCAGCCTTTAAAACCAGGAAAAGACATCACTTATGCCATATTACCATATCCAAACATCTAAGACAATATCTAGTCTCATATCATGATATGGATATAATATCGATATATGGCCAGCCCTAGGTGCCATTGATGAACACTATGATGTGTTTAAGCTCTATATATTGTTTTACAATTGAAAGGTGCTCATGGAATAGTTGGGCTCATTAGCATGAGCACAAATAACCCTGCTGGTTTGAATGTTTAGAAAAATGATAAAGTGGCTGTATGTATGAAGTGAAATGTGTGAGAGGCATCATTATAAAAATGTCTCTCACATTTCATTTCCACAATCTGGCTTCAAATCCCCACCTCACCATCTGTGTTGCCAGTTTCCCCTGCCTCCATAATGTGCGTACGCATGGGTCACAGTTTCCGTACAGGTGTGCACATTCTCCCGTCAACTTTGTTTTTATAGATCACAGCTTTTGCATGGGAAGTGGCGTACGTATATTTCAGGCCCTGTTTTGTGCATATGCAATGGTTATACTTGAGACCCCTGGTATTATAAAAGTGAGGCTGGCAGAGCCCCGGTGAAAACATGACCTTTGTAATTTAACTCAAAGTGATCTGGGACTTCATAAAATGAACAATAGCAGATTTGTGGATGTTTGGGGATCTAATGATTTGCTGCACAGATTTCTAATATGAGAAGTGCATTTTGTTGATGGCTTATTCAATGTATAACTGCTCAGCCTATTCTAAATGTGTTAAGAGAAAGCAGCTCTGCTGATTGGCTTAGCCTAACATTCCTCTCGGTTGAATGAAATCCAGAGCTGGAACTGTCGTTGCACTGCACCTTTCAAATATTTGTATTACTACGAGAGGTAGTTTACATCGAGGTCATAACACCACATGAAGACATATAGAGCTAATCCACCAGGATGCAGTCTTCTATGTATACAGTTTGTATGGGAAGAGCGATGAATTTACACGCATCGCATAACTTATTTAAATGACGTCTGTCTCTAGACTTACAAAGGAAGCATTCATTTAGGATAAAAAAGTGGTCAGATCAAGAGAGGGGCTTGGAAGGAATGTGAAGCACTTGGAGGATTTCACAGCAGAGGTCAATTGCTGAGAGTGTCGGTCAGATCGCAGAGGCCAGATATCCCGGGAGGGACTAACGCCTGTGGGTATTATGGCCAGCAAGGCAGAGAAAAGTGACCAGGCTCCACCAATAGGTGTCAGCCTTCTATCCTTCCTGCATTAGAGCTCTGAGAGTTGAAGAAAGTGTGTTTATGTGTGGGTCCTCGAGTCAGGGTGGTTGGCTCCAGGCAGCATCTGGAGCTGGACGCTTTCTGCAGTTGGCTACAACTCAAATGGACACACAGTTTTGCTGGACTCGGTACATGAACTCAGTGGAGAGCTCGGGGCCATCTTTGCTTTCTGTGCCGACTCTTCGAGAGATACTGACAACCAAGAACATTTAATACAATAACACTTTCCCTCACCTGATAATCAAATGAGTTCACCGTTGGAGGAGGAGGGAAGGAACCAGGGGATGTCGAGAAGCCAGTTGACTCTCCCGCAGGTGGTGGAGGGGGAGGGTAGTCCGCTGGGATGGACACACACAGATACACACCAAGAGAAACAAAAACAGCTTATTAAATACTTCCCCTTTTTTCCTACATTCAAACTGTCACAATTCTAAAAGAACAGACAATGCACTACTGAATTAACACGCAATAGAACTTATTTGTATCAGTTTATGTACATTCTCAATAACTAATGTGACGGGTGCAGAAAACAATAAGAAACAAAAACTAACGAAACAGTTCAAAAACATTTGGTAAAAATCTCTGGATGAAGTGAACCATATCAACTCCTTCACATAACGAGAGTGGACAGTTCACATGATGCTCTGTGTGCTCATGGTTATATTACACAGGAAGATTAAATGAGGTTACTGTGTATATACGTATGTGAATGGATCTGCTTGAGTTCCTGCATGACGATGTGTGGAGAATGTGAACACACACATCCCTGTGCACCCACGTCCATCCATTCAAAAAAACATAGATATGAAAGTGACATTTTGTGTGTGTGATGTTGTGTAGAAGTGTGTAACATACAGAGCAGTATATTGTAAAACTTACCCTTTTGTATTTGTGGAAACTACAACAAATAAAGAAAACGGGTATGAATGGGTAAAGATCAAAAGAGTCCTTTCCAGCTGTAGATATGATGTTGGCTACCATAGCCACAAAAGCTGGAGTTTTACAACTTAATATCAGGGCTGTCAAAGGTAATACCATTAATTCATTTTAACGCTACTAATTTCTTTAACGCATTAACACAACTTGCAACATTTAGATTGTAGCGGGCTCAGTGTTAAAGCTGGAGTGACGATTCTGGTATTATATGAAACTAAAAAACCTAATGAATCCATCGGTACCAACCATCTCATACTAGCTTGTAGTGAAGGAGGATACATCACACTCCATACTAAATTTTGGCGAGGTAAAACTGTCATGGCCATTTTCAAAGGAGTCCCTTGACCTCTGACCTCCAGATCAGTGAATGTAAATGGGTTCTATGGGTACCCACGAGTCTCCCCTTTACAGACATGCCCACTTTATGATAATCACATGCAGTTTGGGGCAAGTCATAGTCAAGTCAGCACACTGACACACTGACAGCTGTTGGTTGTCTGTTGGGCTGCAGTTTGACATGTTATGATTGGAGCATATTGTTTTATGCTAAATGCAGTACCTGTGAGGGTTTCTGGATCAATATCTGGCATTGTTTTGTGTCTTTAATTGATTTACAATAATAAATATATACATACATTTGCATAAAATAGCATATTTGTCCACTACCATGTTAATAAGAGTATTAAATACTTGACAAGTTTCCCATTAATGTTCATTTTGAACTGATAATAAAATGTGCAATTAATTTGCAATTAATCACGATTAACTATCGGCAATCAAGCGATTAATCGCAATTAAATGTTTTAATTGATTGACAGCCCTCCTTCAGTTAGAAATAAAGTCCGCTAACGCCAATAAACAACCAGCCCTACCACAACTCAGACTCGGATCAACATCAGCCAACATTACTGCCAAGCATGTGAAATATACAGTGATGGGGGGGGGGTTTCAGGTGTCACTGTTAACAAGCAATTTCTGATTCTTACATAGAGTCCCTTTAAGTTTAACAGTGCCAAATGCGAGGTTGGGAGCATTTCCATTGCCTATTGCCGTGACGGCTGAGCCGGCGGCTCAAAACTAACAGCACTAACAGTGAAAACAAGACAACACTGCTGACAGAGCTAACAATGTTAATCTGGGGGTAACCGGAGGGTAGGCCCTACACTTCCGCAACAGCACCGTCGGTCGGGACGGCGTTATCAGCTGTAACCGCCGTATGAGAGCAGTGCAGAGCGGCAACCGTGAGCTAGCAAGGGGGGCACGCTCACAGCCCGGCTATGTCAACAAAGTAAGGAGAAACTCGGATTAGGACACACAGAGGGAGAGAGACTTCATTCTCTACTCAGGTAGACATTACTCCTCTATATCTTTACATAGACAACAGTTGTTTGCTGCTCTATTAATTCTCTGAATATCATAGAGCACCTTAAGAACATATAATACTGTATGTGTGCATATTTTGTACCGTGTCATTTACCATTCAGGTCCTGCAAACACTCATCAGGATCTGATTGATATTTATGACATTAAAACACAGTGAACCAAGATATCCAGTTGTCTGAAAGATACAATGCACCATTTGTTTAAACCAGCATCCGTACAAAATGCTGAGAAATTAGAATTAATCATAAAAATGTGTCAAATTTTTGAACCGTAAAATCCAACCAGATATTCGAAAGAGAGAGAGAGAGAGAGAGAGAGAGAGAGAGAGAGTGAACGAGAGAGAGAAATGGAGCTTCGTCATCCCACGTCAATGGATTGACACACATTATTGGAGCAATTTGGTTAACTAAGAAGTACTAATCTGGAGTAAGCGTGTGTTTCTTTTCCCGGAGATTGGAAATGTAAATGTTGTGTTACAAATGGGTTGGACTAGGTGTTTGTTCTGCCAGAGGAGGAGGAACAAGCCAAATTTGTAGTTCTAAAGTCCACGCTAATCCAAGGATTGCATCCAACCACATGTTTCAGACAGGATAAGGAGTTACGTGCCAAATTAAATTTTGATTTGGCTTCTCTTGGCACCGGATTTAAGACTGAATCATTTGACCATGTACTTCTAAGTACCAAACCAGACATGAGCTTTGCAAATTAAAGGCTTTTATGAGACGTAATGGGAATTTGTTCCAATGCTAAGACTTTGATGAGTCCTGTTCAGAAATTCCATTTGCTTTCCATGGCTTTTATCTGTTTTCATTAGAATCTAATTGATGTCATCAATGTAGTTTATCCAAGGCAGCTGACCAAATTAATTAAGCGTGGTTCACAGTTGCCTTGACAAAACAGCCGAAAGAAGAAGAAGAAGAAGAAGAAAAAAAGGAAGACAGGGAGATAATGCAGCATGGTTAAAATTGGACACGTGTCTGCATCTTGAGCATTACAACATTTCAGAAATTGTGAGCATTGCATTAAACATTCCCTCTGGGTGCTTGAGGGCCTCCATGTGAATTGTTTATATAATAACCTTGTGACCTCCGCTGAAACTCCAGAGTGTAACAGCTCCTCTAAACCTATGGGAGAGGAAATAAAATATGCTGCTCGACAACAAGGTTCTGCCCCAGTCCCTCCCTCCCCTCCCGCTCCAGCACCGATCCTTTTTGCCAGAATGGAAGTCACTTGTAACTTGTGGCTTACAGAGAATTAAAACATTAACTCTCATGTACATTTCTCTCGAACATCAAAGATGTTTTGGATTTCTCATTTCAGGAAACACAAGAGTTGTAAATGTTACAGAGACGCATGTTTTATTGAAAAGGTCTTCTGGATGTGGAGCGGTGGAAAGCAAAGACTTGGAGCTGGAACATGGGTCATTAAGCATCTTTGCTGAAAGGATCTTTCCTCCCCTCAACCTTATTTTTCAAGCATCTGTAAATATGCCAGTCATTCAGGAGTGAAATGTGTTAATGTGCTAATGTAAAACACAATCACTAGTAGTGTTTGTATTCCCTGTAATCCTTCCAAGTTCTCTTATAAACGCCTGCACTCAACCTTGAAGTTGTTTTATGGCTGATTCAGGGTCAGCAAAAAAACAGTGGTTTAATAGAAGCCTTTTCAATTAGGTGGCATGTAATGTTACAGCTTATTTCCAGAATTTAACATTCTACTATAAAAGGAATTATCTGACTTTGAAAATACATCACTGGTGATCAAAAGATCTTTACATTTGTACTAGGGCTGTCAAAGTTAACACGATAATAACGTGTTAACGCAAAGTTGCTTTAATGCCACTAATTTCTTTAACGCAACTTGCGATGTTTAGGTTGTTGCAGGGTCAGTTTTAAAGCTACAGGGAAGATGCTGGTATTACATGAAACTAGAAAACTAGAAACTATAACAACATTGGTACCAATCATGTCATAACTTGTAAGTAAGGAGGCTAAATAACGCTCCAAACGTACACTAAATTTTGGTGAGGAAAACCTGGCATGGCCATTTTAAGGGGGTCCCTTGACCTCTGACCTCAAGATATCTGAATGAAAATGGGTTCTATGGGTACCCACGAGTCTCCCCTTTACAGACATGCTCACTTTATGATAATCACATGCAGTTTCAACACAGTAACTCACACTGGCAATGTGTACAAATCTAAATAGCTGTGGATGAACAATTATCACACAGCAAAACAAACCAAACAATTAAAGCTGCAACCGAAAGGTGCAAGCTGAGTTATGTTTACATTCAACGTTATTCACCAAAATGCACTTGCACATTGCACCACTTCTTTGCATGTTAACGGCGTCGCGTGTGTGCTTCTACATGTGCATCCTCATGCATGATGCAAACAACACGGGGGGCAGCCCACTCGTAAAAATATTACACCATAGCACTACTGGTGGTCAAAAATTCCAGGATATCTTTAATTATCAATTTGATGCTTTTGTCTTCAGTTAATGTTATTGATATTTAAACAACAATTTCTCTATGTAGGCGACTTAAAGACTGGTCTAAAAAAAAGAGAGTGAGGCAAGAGGAAAGAAACTAATTGTTTCAATGTGGATCCATATTAAAGCAAAAAAAGAAACTTTAACAAACATGGTGGTTGTTCAGAGTCTGACGAAATGGGTGAAAATCTGACAAAAAAAATCTAAATACTGAAGAAACTTATTTTCCCAAAATAAAAGAAAAGAAAAAAATAAAATGTCCAGTGCAAACGCAAACACTTTTAATAATAGGTCATCTGTGTTTTCTCGCCACTTCTCTTTCTTTTACCAGCATTATTTTATGTCCTCATCAAAAGAGGACCTTCTTTCCTCTCAACTACAGTGAAACCGTGACACAATATCTGGGGGAAAAACTCTTAGAATTGTGACAGTCTGTAGGAACTGAAAGGGATGACCCTCATTCATAGGTTAGGGTGAAAAAGATGCAAATAGATACACAAGAAAACAAAGAAAAAGACAGAAATAGCATTTAAGCCTGTTTCAAACCAATCAGTACGAGTCGAGGCAAAAACCGTCACTGGCTTCCCACCATTAAAGGGGAACACCACCTAAATTAAGAATTCAAATATGTTATTTCCATGGTTTAGGAAAGTTCAGTCAATATATCTGAACATGAGCTCCTCTTTCTCAAAGCCCGAAAATAGAGAAGTCTGGAGCTGCTCCATAGACAATGAATAGGAGACTAATTTCATGGACCCACAGAATGTTTGTTTTCTTTTTTATACAAAATGAATGATACAAATGAGCTTTATTCTATTGTAGTGTTGTTAGTTGTGAAAGAAGGAATGTACCTATATAATCAGAACGTTCCCCTGGGTGCTCTCAGTGTCTTTTACAACAGAGATTCTCAATCTTTTTTCAGCCAAGGACCCGTTACAAGATAGAGAATATACCGGGGACTCCCTTATGTACTGGATGTCCCTTGGAATAATTTGACGCAGCCTATTTTTTTACACTACTATAGTTATGAGAAAGAACAACACAAGAGAAATGTATTAGAAAGATATTAGACATGTATTAAACATATTTGCAGATTCTAAGAGTTATACATTTGTTAGATTAGAAAGTAATCAATGAACCACTACCAACCCAGTCGGCAGAAAACTTTGGTATTGTACATTTTTGCAAACCACAGGATACGTTGAATGTCAATGTTTCCAAACCAAAACAACGTTTCATAAGTACAATTCATATCAGCCTCGTATCACGCTGGCAGAAATGCACAATGCTACGTGGTTAACGTTGTGAAACGATTGGTTAGGTTTAGGCAACAAATCTACTTGGAAAGAAGATAATGGTTTGTGTTAAATAACGTAACAACGGAACGGAACTATGTCAATAAATAGCAAGTGCCCTTAGCAGACTTTCTTACATAACATTACGTAACAAGCATAACAAGGTTGCGTAAAACAAGGTTAATCGAAATATTATTCGTTTAACTATGAACCCTTTTGTAAAAAAAAAATAATTACATGATCATTTAAATGATTGAATTTGAAAACTTTTCACGCACCCCCAGGTAGAGTGCCACAAACCCCTGGGGGTCCCCGGACCCCACTTTGAGAATCATTGATCTAGAACATCTCTCCCTATTCATTAGGTCTATGGAGCAGGTCCAGACATGATACGCTATGATACCACAAGTTTGAGTTTTAGCTCTCTAGTTTTGGGATTTGGGAGAAAGCTGTTCAAATTTATTCATATTTTGTGGACTGTCTTAGACCATAGGAATAACATGTATGAATTTTGAAAATAGACGTAGTTCCCCTTTAAACGCAGCTAACTGTATTTATTGAAAAATATGACCAAGTCTCGGTCGTACCGCCAGCGGGACTCCAACCCTGGGTCTCTGCTGTAGTCCGTGGAAGCTTTATCCCATGTGCGTCACCTAATATTTCTGCTATTTCTAATAAATCTAAAACCAACACGTGTTTGAGCTTCCAAGCACTTTCTGTTCTGCAGGTTTGCACGGTGCTTACGCCGTCATGTTATGTCAAAGCAGTGTGAACCAGGCAGAGTGAGAACGGCTACTGTGCCGTGAATGAAGCTGGCTCCATTTGTGACAATAAGGAGTTGAAAGCTCCGAGTGAGCACTAATGAGAGAAGCAGCAGGAAGACCTACTTAATACGACAACTTCCCCTGTCTTTATTGAGCAATTACTTTTAAGTAGCTTCTTTGTGAACAAGGAATCCTAATCAGTGATTAACGTTATTTGAGAGGCCATAAGAGGTATAATTGGTTATCGGGATCCGGAGTATTGTTAAGGGGGAGATAAAAGGGTGGAGATGGATCCAGCTGTGACACTGGGACTAATATTAAACTTTGTTTTTCAATAAGAGACACATTTACAAACACTTCGAGTACTGTATATGACTAATGACTGACAACTTTGAATGAATGTGGACAGTAAATGCTTTGAAACTATGGATTTAGAGAATACTTTTCTGTAGGAAAAAAAGGTTGCAGATGAGTCCTTTTTAAATAGTGCTGCTCTTTGGTGGGGATTAGTATATTCTGTGAGGGCTGAAGTTTGAGCATATGTTTACAGATTTACATATATACAATATCGGCAGAGTTACACGTGTGTAAGCGCTGGCCATCTGGTCTTTAACGACTTAGGACAAAGCCCAGCACGACTGCCTTTCGCATAATTCATCCAACAGTTCAGTGAAGGAAAGTGTTTGCAAAAGAATGAGACGAGGAGATGAAACTGAAGGAACCTCAAACACAGCGAGAGTTTTGCCCATCACTATAAAAAAAAAGGGGAGACTCGTGGGTACCCATAGAACCCATTTTCATTCACATATCTGGAGGTCAGAGGTCAAGGGACCCCTGTGAAAATGGCCATGCCAGTTTTTCCTTAGTTTCATATGATATCTGTACCTTTACTCTAGCTCTAAAACTGAACCCGGTGCATCCTCTGAAAGACAGTAAAGTCGGGGTCTCAGAGGGTTAGAAAAAAAAAAGAAAGAAATCTACAGTACCTGACCCCTAAAATCTAATTTGTTCATTTTTTACATCTGCACAGACTTAATCTGTATTCAAAATATAAGAAAATCAGAGAAGTGGCTTTACTTTATGCAGTAGCAAAAATACTGAATCCCTTTCAGACAAAGTGTTTTAAGTCCTGGGTGTCAGTCCACATGCTTTATCTCCACACAGCCGTTCCAAATGTGCTGTGGCGGAGGTTGAGTGCACATTGTTTTGACATAATTATGGAGCCGTTTTATTCCATCTTCCGCTGGAGAAGAGCAGCTGAGCCCTGCTCTTAATTAGCATGATATGTATAGAGGAGTGATTTATGACTTCATTTGGTTTAGAGATGGAAGGGAGGGATTTGAGGTCTTTGGAGATATACTTGTTTTAAGTGTAAAGGAGCAGACCGAAATTGGCTTCTGCTACTCTGAGAAGAATTCCCACGGGAGGAGAAATTCAGATCGGGAACAATAGACGGATTATGTTTTTGTATGAAAGCAAAGAAACAAATACAGAGACTAGGTGAATGGTTTGAGAGCCGGAGTTGGCCTTTTTTCATCTTAAAGCTTGAAATGGGCTGAACAATTAGTGCCTCAGAATGTGATGTTAGGAAGGTTCGCTGATGAGTGAAAGCGTGATTCATCAAAGGCGGAGAGGGAAGCTTCGCTGTCATTTCTTATAAACAAAACAGAAGAGAGAGTAAATGAAGCCAGTCAAATGTCACAGCAGACAGTCGGCGCTGTGTAAACTCAGACAGTTTCATAAAAACCTTTGAAACGTTTCCAGGCAGCCTCGGCCCGCTGACAATCTACTGTAAGCCTACAGTTACAAGTGTCAAAGGGTATGTGGTTAACTCTGAACTTATATCCCATGCAGTGACCTATTCAAATTACCCATGCTAACACTAGTACAGTTCCACAGTGTAAATATTACGGTGACATTTAAACATAATTACCATCTAATGGAACCAGAAGGAGCATGTTACCAACAAGCATCTGTACGAGGGACTACCGAGGCAAAGTGACAAAGTGGCAGCCTGGAGAATGAGACTTCTCGGTCACTGCCAAAGACATCAAGAACTCCCAGCAAGCATGCTGATGCTGTGGGAACCAACGCACGGGCATCGATCACAGGGACGTCCCACACCAACACACATGGACGTACTGAGGAGAGATGCTGGACAGTGCTGGCGAGCTAGCCAGATGTATGGTGGACTGAGACAGCTGGAAGCTCCGCTGAAAAGCCCGTCTGAGGACGACCCAATGATGATGATACTTCAGTTTATTTAATAGGTTTCTTAATCTCTTTGATGGGGAACACTTTTCATTATCAACTGTACCAACTATCAAATAGCTTAAGATCATATATAGATATAAAAACTGTTAATGCAATAAAATATGATTTAGTAGGGGTGGGAATCCCCAGAGGCCCCGCGATGCGATACGATACGATACGATATTACCACAATACTTAAGTCACGATACGATCTTTTACGATACGGTTTTAAACATTTTTGTGATATGTATATGAGTATTGCGATAAGATATATTGGGATTTATCACCTTTTTTCAACGAACAGCATTTTTCTTCCCAGCGAGTTACAATCACATTTTACTGATGTGTTCCGTTGTCACCATAACAACTAACAATCACCATTTTCTTCTGTACAACTCAAATGAATCAAAAACTGTTCAATGTCCGTTCTACTCCCATGGTTATGAGTTTATGAAAAAATTATGAGATACTGGTACTGATGTCATTATTTGAGAATTTAATTTTAAAAAATCCAAAACAAATTTATACCAGCCATGTCTAAATTGTTTTGGATTTTTTAAAATTAAATTCTGATTATATGTTTAACTTATATATATACCATTCATTACAAACTATGTGTTGTCTCATGATCATAATGAAACTTTATGGCAGAGCAGTTAATGCAATCAAGTAGAACAAGAACACTTTTTCCTGTGCGCAAATTAAGTTTTTGAAATCTTACTCAGCATTAGAACTTCCTTTAATTATGTAGAAACCACTTTGAAAGAACAGACAGGATATGAAGAAAAATATTTTCACAAGGCTATAACCCTTTAGATAGCACTACGATTTAGAGAAGTGAAACATCTCATTATGGCTGCAATAACAGATGAAATGTTATACAATGTAGAAAAAAGTTCTACACTGTAAAAAGTATCACAGGAACAAAGAAAACCTATAAACTTTGAAGCAAAGATTAAAAGAATTACACAGTTCACTTTTAGACACACACTGCAGGAAAAATACAACAAGTAGTTAAGGTATGTGTTCCACTTAGATAAAAGTGTCCTTTGTATACGCTCAGAGCGTGAGCCTGTGGGTTCTGTGGGGACAATGACACACACATTGGTGGATTTCCTGTAAATTCTCCTGGTGACACCCATGAGGGACTCTGACATAACAACCGGTAGTCAGTTTGCCTCTGGCCAGTCAAGCAGGGAGGAATAAAAACAGCTTATGCACATGTTCAACACTTTTGAACTGCTCTGAGCAAACAATTAGCGGGTTTCTGCTAAACTTAGTGCGAGAAGTTTGATCAAAAACAGCATTTCTCGGATGTTTTCAACTTTCCCTATGATTATCTCACTACAAAAACTCATTAACCTTCATAATCAACAGCACATACCATGAGAAATAACACCACAAAATGACTTCAGCATTCATTTATGTGGTTTTGGTTATGTGGTATAATATTGAATCGTATCGAGATTGTGACCCAATACGGTGTATCGTATCGTGAGCTGAGTGAACTGCACATCCTGTATGAGTATGTGACAAACAAAACTCTTGAATCTTAAATCTCGTCACACGTCGGGGTGTGCGATATGACGATATTTGATCGTGAACGATTAAAATGTCTCTTCGATCTGCCTTTACAGCGAGATCGTAGAACCGTGCTACAGTGTACATTCTATCAGTTGTAGTTGCTGGTAGTTTCAAGTTAGCGGCGCGCTTCAGTACAGCGGCTCTTTGTTTCCTAGTTTGGTGCTTATTTGTGTGAATGCTGGATTTGCTCGTTGAGTTTTGTCAGGCAAGTATGTGTATAGTCGTCAAGACTTAATCAACGTCGGATTACAGCACAGTACTGCCGTTATAAGCGACTTTCAAAGGACGCACAACATACCGGCGGACATCTCCAGTTCACCGGGGTCTACATCGATTGTTATTGGCTCTGAGAAGCAACGCAGGCGGCGTAGAGAGAGGAAGCAGAAATGGGGATGCCGGGCGGGGCTGCTGGCTAGGCTAAAGAAACATCCACACAAACCCCCGCTACCAAGCATCTTTCTCTCTACAGCCAGTGCTTGAGGTGAAAAGATAAGTAGTGCAGGTACTCCCCTTATTTAGGTTGGTGTGTGTATCGGCCGGTATCCGCAATCTCTTGCGACTTATTCCTAGTCATTGATTATTTCTTTAAGCATGTTAAACTGTGTCAGTCATAATTAGCTGTGATTTTATTGTTATACATACTTGGGCTATGCATCTTCTTCTTGCATTGGTATCTCCTATAGTCGGCCTATTATACTCCAATAATATTCCAACTGGAACGTTATAGGGTTAAGGTGGTGTGTTTGTAGTGTTAATAGTTGAAGTGTCTTTCTGTGTTATTTGTAGCCTACAGCATCACTCACTCATATATTATAGGATGTCTATTAATCTGGAATGATCAGCAGCCAGCCTGACAGGCAGGTATACAAGCAGAGCTGAGGTGTGTGAGCTCTTCATTCAGTGTCCCAGTCAGGATGCTCCTACAGATTATGCAGCAGGATAAAAAAACATATTATCAATTTCTACAGTGAATAAAAGGTACTAGGAGATATTGGGTTTGGGGGTCCTCCCCAAAGAAAATTTGAAGGTTTTTGACTTAAATTCTGACGAAATTTTGGACCATTATTATTACTAGTTAAATTATTATTTTTATTATTTATCATAGCCTTCGTCTGAACATTTAATTATTCTGGAAATGTTTGTCCTGTAAAATCATATTCTATGAATCAGAAGAGCAGATTCAGAAAACTTTTACATAATGTTTCATTAATTATATTTGTTCACAAATAAAAAAAAAAAAAGAATTATGACGAACAGTCCACTAATTATTTTACAAAAAAGACATGAATATTGTATTGATAAATTACAGAATGTTCATACTGAAGTGTGCAGAATTGCACACTTGATTAAAATCTGTTTGGCCTGAATGATCTGTTATTTTTTTTCCTTATGTTTTATTAGCTTATAGGGCTGGATTTTTTTTTAATGGAGAAATTAGTTTGGTTGTAATGTTCAGTAACTTGCAAAATTGTCTTTAAAACCAGCTTGAAAAAAAATTGTGATATGATGTATTTCCCATATTGCCCTCTCTTAGTCACATCCCTAATATTATCATTTGAAATCAATTAACAACACAAAACAATGACAGATATTGATCCAGAAACCCTCACAGGTACTGCATTCAGCATAAAACAATATGCTCATATCATAAGATGGCAAACTGCAGCCCAACAGGCAACAACAGCTGTCAGTGTGTCAGTGTGCTGACTTGACTATGACTTGCCCCAAACTGCATGTGATTATCATAAAGTGGGCATGTCTGTAGAGGGGAGACTCGTGGGTACCCATAAAACCCATTTACATTCACTGATCTGGAGGTCAGATATGGAGCGTGATTTAACCTCTTTCACGACAAGCTAGTATAACATGGTTGGTATCAATGGATTCCTCAGGTTTTCTAGTTCCATATGATGTCAGTATCTTCCTTCTAGCTTTAAAACTGAGCCTGCTACAAAATCGAAAGTTGTGTTAATGCACAATAGTGCAAGGCAGCGGCTTGAGAGATCTCTCAACATATCGATTAGAGCGTCATGTACATGTAAAGGGCAATATAAAAGCAGTCTGTTTCAGGAATATGATCTCTGTTTAACACTGAAACAGAGAAGTCCCAGAGATCCCTGAGATCCCTGAGCAGACGCCAACTCCTCATCAACATGTGCTGATCTATGCAGACAGCTGCACACAAATCCAATGACATGTGTACAAAACATTTTACCCATTTTTCTATGACTTTTGATAAAACATAAAAGGATGTCAAGGTAGAAAGTAAGCTATTAGCATAAAATAGGGATGTGAGGTCTCTTTGTTACAAGAGCAAGGCCAGTTTTTACCATAATGCATTGGTGCACCTGTTACCTCCGGCATCTGCCAATAACATGAAGGCTTTTTTGAGCCAAAGCTTGACAGCATACAATAAAAGACACACTGTTGTCAATACGTTTGCAACCTAACTGAACCTAATATGTTTTAGAAAGGTAGTTTTTGTTGCGGGGCTATTGCACTGGATTGCATTACCTTGTACAGTTATTCATGGTGTTTTGTCCACCTCTTCTACAGTGTGTTGCAGAGCTGCTCCTGATCTAATCGCACAACTATTACATTCATATCAGTGTACTGTTAAAACTTGCAAAAATAAAGAGAAAAAAGTTCAAAATGTTGCAGCAAAGAGCATGAAAGAACTGGAGCACTGACTTCCCTATGCAAGAAGCAATCAAGCCTGACCTTCCTACAGTACATGCACCATATGAGATCAACTTAAACCCCAAAATCTGATCTGTTATAAGGAATTTTGAGTGACTGTCTGAGACCTACAGTATATGTCGTTCATTTCCTCCTGCTGGGGCTTTAATCAGAACAAGTTCTCCCTAAAAAAAATCTGAGGGCTAACTGTGCACCGCCCTGTCTGCACCGGCTTCTTTGTCCGCACAATAAACATGGCCCCAGACTGCTCATTCCAGCCCTGACGCTGGCCCCCGCTAGACAAAGGGACAGCGAGGCACTGTGCCAAATTGACTTGTCCCTAATTTTTATGCTAATCCTCAATTTCACATCAGACAGTCCCCACGTTTGATATAAAAGATATTAAATAAATAAATAAAGAGGGACCCAGATAATCTTTTCATAAAGACGTCTTATCCGTTGACAAGTGGAGATGTCTGCAGATGGCTTTCCATATGTGCATGTTCAAAATGCTGACAACAACCAATCACCAGTTAATGTTAATGTAACGTTAATGTAACGCCCATTTTTTATCAGTTCAAACTGTACTTTAAAGGGGGATTTGTCAAGTATTTAATACTCTTATCAATATGGGAGTGGAAAAATATGCTGCTTTATACAAATGCATGTACTGTATATATTTATTAATGGAAATCAAATACCACCTCCAAACAATGACAAATATTGTCCAGAAACCTTCAGGTACTGCATTTAGCATAAAAAAAATGCTCAAATTAGAAGCAGTGGACCAGTAACAATAGATTTCTTAGGTTTTTTAGTTTCATATGATGCCAGTATCTTCACTTTAGCTTTAAAACTGAGCCGCTACAACCTAATAATTAAAACTTGCGTAAACCTGAAGTATAGGCAGAATATTTTTGGCATCATAGGGCAAAAATTCCATAATAACTTTTCAGCATATTGTAATTCAAGTGTTCTGAGAGAAAACTAGACTTTCAGGCTTTAAAAAAATCTAGCCTGTGACGCGAGATTTTGGCCAATCACAGGTCATTTCAGAGAGAGCGTTCCTATTGGCTGTTAATTTAACGGAAGCAGCTGTCAATCCCTCCTAAACTCCAATCAAACGGTCAAACTAGGCAGCGCTGATCAAATATGAATCAATATTGTGTTACTGTAATGCCTATTTCTCCCCTCAGATGTTTTTCAGACACATCTTGTAGTGCACTGGCGGTGCTTGGTATTTCCTCAACTGATCTCAACATGGCGGCTGGGTCACAAACTTTCTCATTTTACAGCTAAACAGTACACTACAAGATATTTCTGAAAACATTTTATGCAAGAAATAGGCATTACAGTAACAGAATATTGAATCAAATTTGATAAGTGCTGCGAGTGATTGACAGCTGCTCAGAGACGGCAAGGCTCCAGATCGGTTCTGATTGGCTGTTTTCCTCCGGTCTGTGAAATCCTGCAGATGCCTTTTGGAGCATCGGAGGACACCGGAGGACACCGGAGGACACCGGAGGACACCGGAGGACACAATTTCTTTCAGATTATCTGTCAAGATATAGTGACCGTTTCATAAAAATAACTTTTTTAAATCATATTTGCTCCTTATTTTTATTGTTATTCTATTAGGCTCTAGTGTTAATATTACTTCTTATACACTTTATATTTATTTCTCTGTTCTGTGTTTTTTATTCTTATGTTGTAATTTTTGAGCAATCGGTATTAATAAAGATCTTTCTCATCTCATCTCATCTCTCTTATGACTATTTTGGTCATGGGTTTTATACACTTTCCATAATAAAACATCTAAAAGCAAAAATGCTCTCAGATGGGGGACACTGACACACAATCGTATCAAATGGGGGTGGGTGGTTTAATCTGCAACAGTTTAGAAGTGACAAAGTTTGGGAACCACTGTATTAGGTCTCCACTGTATTAGGTCTCCGGATATATACTGTCTTTGTGGAACAAGCCAAACTATGTACACCTAAGGCCAAATTTACTAAATGAACAAGATGGCATGATGTTTGTTTTTTCCTCAGTGGGCAGAGCTCAAACAGGAGCCGTCTAAGAACAATTTTTACCAAACTAACATCTGGAGTACCAGACAGGTCCATCACTCAAACCACAAACCCCCCCAGACTGCACTGTTTTCGACCTGACAGTGTGCTCGCTGAATTTCATAACCGTTTCCCCTGTTTTGAAATCTAGGGCTCTCAGGGGGGGCTGAGGGGTAGAGGTTCAGATAATGTTCACAATACAACACATATACCAGATGGGGAGGTGGGACATACAGTACATGGCTGGATGATGTCTTCTAAGTGTCATGTTCTACCTTTACTTTTTAACAACTACTGGTGTCCGAAAATATTGAGTATCGCAATATTATGTTTTGTGATACTGTACCGATTCTCAAAAACACTAACGGTTTTCAATTAATAGTTTACATGCAAAGATAAACTAATGAATATATATATATATATATATATATATATATATATATACAGACGTAGGCAAAGTTGTTGGTAACGTTCCGTTAAAGAGAGAAAAACCCACAATGGTCACTGAAATAACTTGAAACTGACAAAAGTAATAATAAATAAAAATTCACTGAAAATTAACTAATGAAAATCAGATATTGTTTTTGAATTATGGTTCAGCAGAATAATTTAAAAAAACAAACTAATGAAACTGGCCTAGACAAAAATGATGGTAACATTAACTTAATATTTTGTTGCACAACCTTTTGAGGCAATCACTGCAATCAAGTATGAGCCTTGAGGCTAAACAAAAAAAAAAAAAAAATTGTGGAAGATTTGTGTATGAATTTGAAATTTGAAATTTATATATGTTTGAAAATTTGAGTGTTATTAGTGTAACACAAATGTGATGTTGTATATAGTATGTATGTGATAAATTAATGTACATGATTTCGGACCCCAGGAAGACTAGCTGGTGCTATTGGTATCAGCTAATGGGGATCCTTTTTAAATAAATAAATAAATAAATAAGTGATTTCTGTAACTCTCAATGAGACTTCTGCACCTGTCGACAGGTATGTTGGCCCACTCCTCGTGAGCAAACTGCTCCAGCTGTCTCAGGTTTGAAGGGTGCCTTCTCCAGACAGCATGTTTCAGCTCCTTCCACAGATGTTCAATAGGATTTAGATCCGGGCTCATAGAAGGCCACTTCAGAATAGTCCAATGTTTTGTTCTTAGCCATTCTTGGGTGTTTTTAGCTGTGTTTTGGGTCATTATCCTGTTTGAGGACCCATGACCTGCAACTGAGACCAAGCTTTCTGACACTGGGCAGCACATTTCGCTCCAGAATGCCTTGATAGTCTTGAGATTTCATTGCACCCTGCACAGATTCAAGACACCCTGTGCCAGATGCAACAAAGCAGCCCCATAACATAACCGAGCCTCCTCCATGTTTCACATTAGGTACAGTGTTCTTTTCTTTGGATGCTTCATCTCTTCGTCTGTGAACATAGAGCTGATGTGACTTGCCAAAAAGCTCCAGTTTTGTCTCATCTGTCCAAAGGACATTCTCCCAGAAGCTTTGTGGCTTGTCAATATGCATTTTGGAAAATTCCAGTCTCGCTTTTTTATGATTTGGTGTCCTCCTCGGTTGTCTTCCATTAAGTCCACTTTGGCTCAAACAGTGACGGATGGTGCGATCTGACACTGATGTACCTTGACCTTGGAGTTCACCTCTAATCTCTTTGGAAGTTGTTCTGGGCTCTTTGGTTACCATTCATATTATCCGTCTCTTCAATATGTCATCAATTTTCCTCTTGCGGCCACGTCCAGGGAGGTTGGCTACAGTCCCATGGACCTTAAACTTCTGAATAATATGTGCAGCTGTAGTCACAGGAACGTCAAGCTGCTTGGAGATGGTCTTATAGCCTTTACCTTTAACATGAAGGTCTATAATGTTCTTTCTGATCTCCTGAGACAACTCTCTCCTTAGCTTTCTGTGGTCCATGTTCAGTGTGGTACACACCATGACACCAAACAGCACAGTGACTACTTTTCACCCTTTAAATAGGCAGACTGACTGATTACAAGTTTGAAGACATCTGTGATGCTAATTACAGGACACACCTTAGTTTAATATGTCCCTATGGTCAAATTATTTTCAATCTTTTCTAGGGATACCATCATTTTTGTCTAGGCCAGTTTCATCAGTTTGTTTTTTAAAATGATTCTGTTGAACCACAATTCAAAAGCAACAGCTGATTTTCATTAGTTAATTTTCAGTAAATTTTTATTTATTATTACTTTTGTCAGTTTCAAGTTATTTCAGTGACCATTGTGGGTTTTTCTCTCTTTAACGGAACGTTACCAACAACTTTGCCTACGTCTGTATATGTATATCTATATATATATATGTATATATATATAGATATACACATAACTATATATACATATATAGATATGTATACATATCTATATATATCTATATATAAATATATATAGATATATATACATATACATATACATATATATACATATATACACGGTATATACCGTGTATATATATATATATATATATATATTTCTTTTTTTAAATGAAAAAAATATAATAAATAATAATAATAAAAAGAATATAGATGTAACTCTTTAAAGTTGTGTATTGTTTTCCTATAAATTACTACGGTTACTTTGAGCATATACAAAAATGCCTGCCTGTAAAAGGCCTGTAGGTAACACTGAGTAGGTGTCTTCATTTTGCAGTTTTATTTATCACCAATGACTCCAAAAGATTTTAAATTACATTATTCTCTTATTATTCTCAGCAGCATAAGAGATTAGTTTATCTTCATTTGTAGCAATCATCCTATTATTGTGTTTCTTAGGTTCAAAAAGGCTTGTGCTTATTATTATGAACACTAAAATATCCCCATGTAAACCTAAAAATCAAACACATTTTACATCTTTACTTACTTGTCTCAACACCAGAAGTCTTAATTTAGAAAATATAAAAAGAATCTCTCTCAGTTGTCTCGCTGTGGAGTCATATCCGTCTCATGTAAAACAGATACAGAGTTCTGCTCTGTAGAGCACAGCTTCTGTGTTTGCTAAACTTCATTCTACATTATCTTAAATAATCTGTGCCTGATAGGTAAATCTTAATGATTCCCGACTGTAATCCTGTTGCAATGGAACAAAGACTAATTAAATAAGTTACATTAAAACTCTATTAGTAAATGTGTTAATTGCATATTAACCTGGAGTATGAGAACCTTTTTCATACAAACAAACCATCAGCTCCCAAGAGGAGCAAAAAAAAGCAGACATCACAAGGCTTCCTGGACTCACACATGACTGCAAACCACAGTCTTCACACTGTTTGTGCATTAGAAATTAGACATGCAACAAGAACTCTGTCACAATTCTAAGATGTGAGTGTATGCAGGAAGCACAACTCCATCAAAAAATGTGCAATTATTGCAAGGCCTTACGGCTCCACTCGATGTATGTACAGAGGCAAAAAGGTAGAAAGATCAGGTCTCTAACAAAGTATTAGAGTTCCTGATGAGTTGTGATATTAGGGGTGGGGGAAAAAAACAATACAGCATAGTATCGTAATATTTTGCGTGGCAATATTGTATCGATACACGGACGTCAACTATTGATCTTTTATTTTTAGGGCTATCAAAGTTACACTAATTTGTTTTAATGGCACTAATTTCTTTAACACATTAACACAACTTGCGATATTGGGTGTAGAGTAAAGATACTGGCATATCATATGAAACTAGAAAAACCTGAGGAATCCATTGATACCAACCATGTTATACTAGCTTGTCGCGAAAGAGGTTAAATCCCGCTCCATATCTGACCTCCAGATCAGTGAATGTAAATGGGTTCTCTGGGTACCCACGAGTCTCCCCTTTACAGACATGCCCACTTTATGATAATCACATGCAGTTTGGGGCAAGTCATAGTCAAGTCAGCACACCGACACACTGACAGCTGTTGTTGCCTGTTGGGCTGCAGTTTGACATGTTATGATTTGAGCATATTGTTTTATGCTAAATGCAGTACCTGTGAGGGTTTCTGGACAATATCTGTCATTGTTTTGTGTTGTTAATTGATTTACAATAATAAATATATATACATTTGCATAAAGCAGCATATTTGCCCACTCCCATGTTGATAAATACTTGACAAATCTCCCTTTAAGGTGCATTTTGAACAGATTAATCGCAAATTAATCATGGACAATCATGTCATAACTCGTGATTAAATATTGTAATCGATTTACAGCCCTATTTATTAAATAAACTATTAACCTTGGCCCGCCAGCATGCCCTGCTAGAGTGAACTATAGCTGGTATCATATGAAACTAGAAAACCTAGTAATTGATTGGTACCAACCGTGTAATGTTAGCTTCTTGGGAAAAACGATGAATAACATTCCAAAGTTACGCAAAAGGAAAAACTGGCATGGCCATTTTCAAAGGGGTCCCTTGACCTCTGACCTCAAGATATGACAATGAAAACTTTGAAATGAACAAAATGAAAAACTTATCTTATTAGAAGAAACAGATGTTGACAAACTGCATAATTTGCAGTTGAGAAAAGGTAATAGATCGCAAAATATTGCATTAAAATCGCATATAAGATCGTATCGTGACTTAAAGTGGCAGTAGGCAGTATATTTTTGGCATCATTGGGCAAAAATGCCATAATAACCTTTCAGCATATTGTAATTCAAGTGTTCTGAGAGAAAAGTAGACTTCTGCTCCTCCTCATGGCTCTGTTTTCAGGCTTTAGAACATCTAGCCCGTGACGGGAGACTTTGACCACTCACATTTCATTGAGAGAGCGTTCCTATTGGCTCTGCTCCGGTCATGTGACCGGAACTTGGCGTTCCTTCACCAGATTTCACAATGGCGACTTTATCATTTTACAGCTAAACCGTGCACTACAAGATGATTCTGAAAACATTTGAGGAGAGAAATAGACATTACAGTAACAGAATATTGATTCATATTTGATCAGCGCTGCCTAGTTTGACCATTTGATCGGAGTTTGCGAGTGATTGACAGACGACCTCAGATCAGCTCTTACTGCTTGTTTTCCTCCGGTCTGTGAAATCTTGCAGATGCCGTTAGTAGCAACGGAGGACACCGAGGCACAGGATTTTTTTCAGGTTACCTGTTTCATGCACTACTGTCACGATATAGTGACCGTGATATCAGTCAGAGTCTGAGCTGCCACATACGGTCGATCCATACTTTGATAGAAAAAGCTTAATAACGTGACTTAAAAATTCCCTTTGCATTCAATCGGAGCATATCCGATGCTCTGAAACAAGTGCCAAAAGTACAACCATACGATCCATGCTGCAATGAACTAGAATTATACTTAGATGTAAGGGTTGACGATCAATGTTACTATGGCAATAGAATGCTCTCTGGCATCATTGAGTATGTTTCAGTGCCTTGTTACACTCCTATTCTCCAGCTCTGTTTGTACATTATTTACTGCCCCTCTCTGTTTTGCAGGTGATGGTGAAAGCTTTGCTGAGGTCTGTTCACGGTCCAGATTCAGCATACTGTAGACCGGAGTCACATCTTTTATCAATGAGCTTTATAGGATTGTAAAAATATAGCATATTAGACCTATGGAAACCATTACTAAACAGCACTGCTATCTGGCAAATAATGGGTGAAAAAATTTATATAATTCTTAAATAAATAGCTTAGATATTAATTGTGTCTTTAACAATTGTGTTTTGTAAGAGAATTAACAGTAGCTCAGTAGCTGTTTTAAAGTGAAAATAGTTAGACATTTAAAGTTGGGGTTTTGTCTGCTGGAGACTGTACGGCTACTCACAATCAATACCATGACATTGCTACTCAAGTTCACTCATTCCTGAGGGAAAGCTGCACAGTTCATTGTTGAGAAAAATACATCATTTAAGCAGAAGTGGGACATGACTGCATGTAGACTGGTACTAAAAGTGGAGAGGGCAACATAAAATATGTTTGACGTCAGCAAAGTCAGATATCTGTAAATGTAGTAGATTGTGGAGAGTTTGGGCCCAGTCTGACCTGGCTGGAAAAACGATGAAGATGCGACTTTGAGACACAAATGACATACTAAAGACAAACTCCAGCCAGTGGGGGAAAGAAACAATACTTTTCTTGATTTGTTCCCGTTTCAGATAGTATCTAAAGTGGCAGTATAAAGGTTTGGTGTTTCTCCTGTGTTGTTACCTGCAGTGTTAGAGTGGGCGGGCTCTCCCATTTGTTTGTAAGGGTTGAACTTGGGCTTGGGTGCGACCACAGGGGCAAATTTCTTGGGTGCCTGCTGCTGGGAGACGGAGATGCTTGCACTGCCCAATGTAGTCTCCATCCTGGCAGCCACCTGTCCCGTCTGGTCGTTACTGTTCGCTGGGTTCCACATGGTTCTGATGAGGAAAAACAAAACTTATTAAGCTTGGACCTGAATTCAAATTCAAGGACGACGTAACATCAATCAACATGGGTGATGGAGACTCTCTGAGAGCAGAGAAATGAGGAAACATAACTATGGATCAAATAGGATAAATCAATGTCAATGAATTAAAGAATCCAACGTTAATAACACAACGACATTTATCAAAGCAAACAATCCATCACCTCAAAGAATGCAGGTGTGATGTGGCATGGTTTCAATATTTGTCTCAAGGCCTCCTCTATTTGACTAATTCTGTCACTGTTCGACTGTGAGTGCAACACTATGAACGCAAGTCACGCAAAAGACACAGGATTCAGGGAAGCAGTCAGATGCATCCATAAAGAGGCTTTTCACCCTGCACTCTGGTTTATCTACTCCAAACTGGTATAAACACTAATGCTGCCTTTACTGGTAGGGAGACACATCACATGACATAGTTGGTTTGAAGCATCCTGAGACTTAAAGCAGTGCAGAGAGACAAGATCTGCAGCCATGCTAGCAGCTCTGTGGCTGTACTTATACACAGTTGTGCTTTGAGCTCAGTGCTAAGTTTAACATGCCAACATGCTCAAATTGACATTATTAAAGATGCTACAGAATATGCGAGATTGGGAGCATTTCTATTGCCTCCACATGGCTCTCAACATGGACAGCGGAGCCAGCGGCACGCAGCTAACGGCAACAGTGTTGACAGAGCTCACAGTTTTAACCTGGGGCAAACTGGAGGATGGCGCGATGGCGCCGTTGGTCGATACAACGTGATCAGATGTAACCACAAGAGCAGTGCAGTGCGGCGGCTATGAGCTAGCCAGTGGGGCACACACAGAGGGAGATTGACTTCATTCTCTGCTCAGGTAGACATTACTCCTCTATATCTTTACATAGACAATAGTTGTTTGCTGCTATATTAATGCTCTGGATAACATATAGTGCACCTTTAAGATGCTGAGGTTTAGCAGGTATAATATTTACCATATTAGCATTAACATTACAGCAGCACAAAGACAGAAGAAGTACAAATTAGGGCTGTCAATCGATTCAAATATTTAATCGTGATTAATCGCAATTTAATCACATTTTTTATCTACTCAAAATGTATCCTAAAGGGAGATTTGTGGACAATGACAGATATTGATCCAGAAACCCTCACAGGTACTGCATTCAGCATAAAGATATGTTCAAATCATAACATGGCAAACTGCAGCCCAACAGGCAACAACAGCTGTCAGTGTGCTGACTTGACTATGACTTGCCCCAAACTGCATGTGATTATCATAAAGTGTCTGTAAAGGGGAGACTCGTGGGTACCCATTAGGGATGGAATGGTTCAGGTAAAGAATCCGAACCGTTCGGTTCTCTAGTCACGGTTCGGGTCGTGTATGAATTGTTCGGTTCATTTGAAATAAGTTATGAGGCCCATTGTGTATTGTTTTTCATGTAGAGTTAGGCTCCCGTTTATTGTCACACTACAGATCAAGGCCTATGAAAGGAGGCTGGGACACGGGTGGACATGGGTCTTGAGGTACGGGGTTTAACACATGCGCGGTGTAACTGAAGCCGTGGTCGTGCGTTGCTATTGGCTCAATTTCTGCGAGTGCAGACCAGATTTTACTGTGCATGTGTTATACCCCAAAGATATGATGCGTTGATGAAGCGTGACCTAGCCTCCTTCTCAGTTGGCACGGATGAAGTGGCGAGTGTGGCTGTCAGTCAGATAAGGAAATGGCGAGTAGCCACGATAAAGTCCAGTTAGAGGATCCACCAGCATCATTTGGCTCTGCTGTATGGAGCATTACGGATTTAGTGTTACCAGGAAAATGACGGAAAAAAAGTGGTGGATAAAACGGCGTCTGTGTGAGCACTGTGCAACACGTGTGGTTGATGCTAGCAGCAACACTCCGGTGAGCATTGTGCAACACGTGTGGTTGATGCTAGCAGCAACACTCCGGTGTGTCCGTCGTTAGTGTAAGGAGGAGAGAGTCGGGTAGGAAAGAGCAACAATCTCCCCGCAGCATTTAAACAGCCTCTACATGCAGACTCAGACTCAGACTCAGACTCAGACGGGGTAAAAACACAACTACAGCATCGGGGAGGTTTATAGTGAAAGATATGCAGCCTTATGCAGTCGTGGAGGACGCTGGATTTTAGTATATGATTAACGTAACGTTACTTGAGCCGCGCTATACACTTCAGCAACACAGTAATTCCAGCAGCACAATCCCTGTAATGTGTTTTATATTTATTAATTATTTTTAAATAACACAGTGGCACAGAAATCCAACCGTACTCCTCCAAATACTGCACTTTATGAGTGGAAAAACTCATCTTTCAATTAAGAGCTGATAATCAGGGAATTGAGACATACTGTATGTTATACTGTTCTTTTTTTTTTAGTATAGTTCTGGTTGAGTTTATGCTTCAATTTATGTTGATGGCCTTAGTCTATAATTTCATCATATTTATATGAAAATAACAAAGCTGCATTTTTTGTTTGCACTAATGACTGTAGAAGACCTATTCTTTCAGTTCAGATTTGACAATTAAGAAGAGTTTATGTTCCTTATGGAAGCCATACTTTTGTTAAGGAAAACATTTATTAACTTATTTTTGCCAAATAAATGAAAAGCATGTTGAAATCAGAACATGACCTCCTCGCTGTACCATAAATGTACCGAACTGAACCGAAAACCGTGACCCCAAAACCGTGATATGAACCCAACCATGAATTTTGTGAACCGTTCCACCCCTAGTACCCACAGAACCCATTTTCATTCACATATCTTCAGGTCAGAGGTCAAGAAACCCTTATGAAAACGACCATGTCAGTTTTTACTCACCAAATTTTACCGTAAGTTGGGAGCGTTATTTAGCCTCCTTCACTACAAGCTAGTGTAATGTGTAAACTGAGCCTGCAACAACCTAAAAATCACAAGTTGCGTTAATACGTTAAAGAAATCAGTGGGGTTAATAAAAAAATTTGCCGCGTTAACTTTGACAGCCCTAGTAAAAATAAAGTAAAAATAAAAATAAGAATAAATAAAATAAAATAAGAGGAATATAGAACTAGTATAAGATCTGAAACTAAACAAGAGAATGAACACTAAAGAACGCTAAAGAGAAGTCAGGGGATCACCAAAGTTTTTAGGAACTATCGTAATCCATAATCCATCCAATAGTTATTGATATATATATATATATTTGATATATTCTGGAACAAAGTGGTGGAGAGCCTCGCTGAAAGCAATGCTAATAAAAGGACAGCAGCTCTATAGAGAAGTCAGCTGTATATCCTTATCTGACCAGCACTAGTATATCATTTGGTCATCTTACTCATATTGCTCAAAATGTTCAAACCCAATGTGATCTTGTTGTAGTAGTAAACTATTCTATATTCTAGGCTCAGTACAGTTTTAAACATCTTACATTTATCACATTGTTTCTAAGGAAGTGTGCATAATAATGGAGGTGGCTGGCCACTGTCTCCATAATTCTAATTATATATGTGTGTGTGTGTGTGTGTGTGTGTATTATTCAAGTCTACTTTTTGTATTTCAACTATTGAGTCAGATTATTAAAGCAGCTGGTAATATTATTTTGTAAAATAAAAAAACAAGGTAATACACACTGTGTTCTGACATGCATTCATGTGTCCAATTTAATAAAGTAACAAAGTATCAAAGAAGGAAGGAAATCACTTTGAACTCCGAACCTTTTTTTACTCGCATTCCTTTCTTGCAAAGCCTACGCCAGAACAACAAATCAAAAAAGTGATGTGTGAGACAAAGAGCGGCGAAAACAACAAAGTATTTTCATACCAAAAAGACTTCATAACAGATACTGTATGTGTATTGAAAAATGACCAGCAATGATTTTCAGTGTTGATGCAGCTGTCAAAAACAAGATCAGTGTCTTTATGTCATGTAGAGAGATAAATATGTATTAATAAATGACCTAATTATATGTATTTGTGTCTTTGTTGCTTTTTTATGGTGGGGGACACTTGGATTGAAATTGTTACATCAAGTTGCAGCTAATATTGATAGCTAATCACTTTTTATTATTATTAGATTATTTTTTTGGCGGACTTGTATGGCCTTATTACAGTTACAGTGAAAACAACAGAGTAAAAGACTCTGCTGTGGCTGAGGACACAAACATCTAGTGTTTCACCATTGCATTCTGAAATCACTTGAAATATTTGAACTATTTATATGCCGCGCTTTTTCTCCCCAGCCTTCTTTTTGTTTGTGTTTGTTGTGCTGCGTTCTGATGTTTCTGCTGTTTATTATCCTCCGTCTGACTGATACAGGGTTTACATTCTTTCTGTGGAGCACAGGAGAAAAAGCCCACGCACAATCATCTTTTAATATCTGCTCAAATCCCTGCTCTTCCTGCCGCCTGAATGGTTCTTACTTTTGATATTTTTCCTGTGCTCTTAATGCTACGATTCAGACACGCGCTGGTGTCTCACACCCACCTGTCCTTTCAATGCAAATGCTTTCATTTCTCGACGCTCAAATGGCTAACAAAATAAAAGATGAATTAGAAAGGAGGGGGGGGAAGTGGAGAAATGATCTTAGAATGTGCTAGTAAGACTCAATACATCACACGTTGAATGGAAAATGTCTGTTTCAGTATGTGGTTACATTTTTTGATGATGGCAAATAATTCACAGTGGGATGTCACCGTATGCGTACTGGGCCCTAAAGTGCACGTTAAACCACTAAAATCAGTTTGTCTGTTATTTCAAATAAACTTTCTGCAAAACAAATGATTCGATTTGGGAATACAAACCTGAACCCAACACTTATGACCTCAGTATATCATCACTATTCATAGACTATTTGTGTGAATAATGACTTCTAATTGCTTTGCCTCCATATTAACTATAAACTCTTAAAAGGGACGGTGTGTAGGATTTTCCGGCATCTAGTGGTGTGGTGGCAGATTGCAACCAACTGAGTACCCCTCTGCTCACTCCTCCCTTTCCAAGACTCCGGAAACGTGAGCCGCCGATTGCAAAACCATGGTAACGCAGTTGGCCTTGCTCAGAGGCCGTCCTTACCATAATAACACTACTTTAGGAGCAACGGAAGTCAGACAGCGGCTGGCGGTACCACGGTTTTGCACTCTGTGGCTCAGTTTTAATTTCGTTAACAAAAACTATGACGAAATATGTTCAACGACCTTTTTTTCTATGACTAAGACGAGGTGATGACGAGACGGCACCGTCATCATTAAATCGGTGACGATATCAAAGAGGCAATATCGTTGACGAAAAAGGACGAGACTAAAATGTAGTTTGAAAACTTTGAAAAATCTCTCTTTATTTTCATTACCTTCCACCTTCTCTCTGTCTGTCTCTCTCTGTCTCAAACACACACACACACACACACACAATGGACTGCGGCTGCGGCTGCAGCTGAATTCTTCATCAGTCAACCTGTGTTTTTCATCAGATAATGATGAGATCAAATTTTATGTGAAACAAGTTTGACTAAAATGACAGAAATGTTCAATATAATCTGATGACTAAACAGGACAATTAAATTAAAAAAAATTTAAAAAGCTGACAAAATTAAGAGAGAAAACATTTTGACTAAAATCAAATGGCTTTTTGGCGACTAAAACTACACAAACATTTTGAGCTGTTGTCGACTAAAACTGGACTAAAATTATGAAGGATAAAAATGACTAAAATGTGACTAAAACTAATAAGCATTTTCATCTAAAGACTAAGACTAAATCTAAAATAGCTGCCAAAATTAAGACTGCAGAGCTCACGTTACCGCAGTTTCACAAGAGTGTGGGAGAACTACGGTGGCCTTCAGGTACCATAAAAATGTGGAAGTCTCTCTCTAGAGCCAGTGTTTGGTTTGTCCGTTCTGGGCTACTGTAGAAACATGGAGGAGCAACATGGCAGACTCTGTGAAGAGGACCCGCTCCCTAAGGAGATATGAAGGGCTCATTCTAAGCTAACGATTTCAGGTGGCATACACTAATGAAAATGTAGTTATGAATATTATTATTACCATATCATTTCTGCTAATAGATCCCCTGAAATCCTACACACTGGCCCTTTAAGTGCATAATAATCATTCTGAGCTGAGTTCAAATTTAAAATAAATCTACCTTCTATTGGAGAAATGGTCCCTATAAGTAGTGTAGACAGTGTGTTCTGTGGTTTAAAAAGTACGCAATAAAAATGTATAAAGTACGTAATAAGTAATCAAAAAAGTAACAAGGACGCTATTTCTGAAAAGAAATGTCGCTGTGGAGTTTTTAAAACGAAATGTTTCACCGTTTAAAGCATCACAATCACCTCCACTGTGTTGAGGTAGAGGAAGAAATCTCAATGACAAATATCTCAAAACCTAAGCAACTAAAACCAGTAACTATCTGCATTATCAGATACTACAAGGACTAAGCAGAAATATATGGGCTTTTTATTTTGATAAGTCAACCTTTCAATATGTTAAAGGATAAGGCTGGTTGTATTCAATATTTGTCTTATTGTCACTGAATCCCATTAGAGGACCAAGACAAACAATATGTTGGACTCTCAATACTTTCTGACTTCCTGAAGCAGCTGGACACTGTGTTTTTAGCAAAAGTATATTTCAATAGATCCTGATTATTTTTCAAATCACCATATGGCATCACCTTTTGACATTGTGAAACATAACAAAGAATCTACTGTAGTCAGATCTGAAGGAAGAAAGAACCTGCATTAGTTAGGAGGATGATTGCTTTAGAGTCTGACGTTCAACTTCCACAGAGACAGAACAAGTGGGCCTCCTAAATACAGTATGCATTACTGTAGTCTTTTTAGAGTTCAGCATGTCAATTAATTGACTGTGATCAAATGGCTCAATGACTCATGATGCAGCTTACACCAGAAGCGACTCAGCAGTGCTTTTTAGGCTGAAAAAGGCTCAATAGACATGTGCCTCAGCTCTATCAGGACATCATGTCATCAGCTCCGTCTGTTGACAGTTCAAATCAGTTTTTCACCTGCATAACATTAAGTTAAAAATCCATTGCATAGGCCTTTGATACTAGGACCATGGAAAAGGCCAAATCTATTTATTCAAGTTCTACTTTACAAATTAATTTGGTTTAGTTTAAACTTGTCAAGTTTTACTGGATGTTCATAGCTGAAGATGGGTTGAAGGCCGAAGCAAACGAGCCACGATTATTGCAATGGCACCTCACTTTTTACACAACCCATGTAATAACACCTTAGTGCATTAAATTATTTTACTTTTCAACTGCTTATACCATAGATTGTATATATAAATGGACGACGTGTCTCCCCTTCCGCGGTATCAAGGTCCCGCACGAAACAACCCGCCCGAGCCAATTACAGGTCGAGCACGGCCGCAGCTTGTTAGCGTTATCCACCTAGCTGCTACGTTAGCACCACGGTAGCTGTGTGGCTAGAAAGACAACAATAGGGCTGTCCCCAACCAAAGAGATTCTTAGTTGACTTTAGGCTGGCTCACACTATAACATTTTTCAAATCATAACAGATGTGAAAATGTGAGAGAGCCCACACATGACGCCATGTTGTGTTAAATGGAACAGGTTTGTTCCTATAGTGTGTGGAGAGCAACAATTTGGCCAAAACAGCCACCGCACACTATCAGATTCATTCATGAACAACAAGAGTCCCCACTAAAAAAAATGGGAATCTCGCAAAATCTCTGGCGATCAAACGTGACTTACTGTAAACACATTGCGGACGACGGGCAGGAAGAATTAGCGAATAGCGACTTTGTACTGAAAACTCACGAAGGATGAATGGATGAAGTCATGGAGACACGTTAAATAAACACTTGTGTTGTTGCCACAAATCAATAAGTCCGTCCTCCATTTCTGAGCTCCATCTTACTGCTACTTCATGCTTCCTGTTTTGCAATAGCTCATGCATTAGCCGCGGCGGTTGTTGTCCTGACGCTCTAAGTCAGCTTGGTTCTCAGTTGGCTATCGTTCTTTCCCACGTGAATGCATCATCAGCCGTCCGCAGGGTTGCCCACACACAACAGGATATCCCATCGTAAATACTGGACGTGTTTAATATTTACGATTTGAAATCAGTGCAGCCAGGATGGACTTCCGAGCTGATTGGGGGATATAAAAAACACTCACACCATACAACATACCTCACACCACATGAATATCTGGAAAGATAATCTTTAGAACCATCCAAAAATTGGGGCTTTGCTGACCGCTGTACGTGTGTGTGTACCCGGCATAACACTTGTAGATTTAACGACAGATCTGTATAACTGAGTTTCAAAGAATCACACAAAAGCTCCACTTTAAATCTATCTTTAGTGTTTACCAGAGATGTGCTCATAAGTCTCTTGGAATTAAGTCATTCAGCATGAAAAAGCATAAAAAAGGACTAATCGACTAAAGAAAAGTCAACTAAGACCAAAACGACAGATTAGTCGACCAATCAACAGGGGGCGGCCCCACACAACAACTAACCATAATATCTCCAGAACCTTTTGATCAAATTGACATATGCTCTATTACATAAACATGTGACGGTTATGGAAAGTTAAAGTTATTTCCTCCTGAGCCTCCGGCTACAACTACTCAGAGCAGCTGTCAATCACAGCCCTTTTTATAACATCAAATAACAAAAAAAAAAAAAACATATCAGGAAAATGAACACTTGAACATACTTCAGTGTGATAATCACTACCGAAAATGAATTTGATGTGTACTTTGACTTTATAGTTTGGCCCATGTCTCATCATACATGGAGGGGTTAATGACCTATAGTGCAGCCAGCCACCAGGGGGCGATCCAGATGTTTTAGCTTCACTTTAGGGGAGCTGTCATGTCGTCTATCTTTACATACAGTCTATGGCTTATACCAAGAAATATGACCTGGACATCCGGTAGGACCTATTACATGTTGAGAATAATTATAGTCATCAAATGCAATTCAAATGACGGTTATAATCTATAGCATGTTTCTTCAACGAGGCCAGTAGAGCCTAGCTACACTAGGTGTATCCAGTATTGTGTTTGCATGTATGCATTATATCTATGAACCAATAGCTGAGAAGATACACACAAGGCTCTTCCTTTACATTTAAGAACTGCTGCATTGTAGCTTTCAGCTTCTCAGTACCTTTCACATATCTAACCATATCTGAATCAGATTTAAAGACACTATGGAGCACTTTGCAGTACAGCGTGGCCCCCAAGGGAAGTATAGTGCATGTAAATATTTTGTATTAACTATGAATTTGTTTTCTATCAATCAGGGTTGGAGACTGTCTTAGCATGCAGCAGTGATATGGTAACCTAGGACAGTTCATTAGTCAGAACTTCACAGTTTCCATTTCCCCCTGCGTGTCTTAGGACTGTGGGAGGAAACCAGAGCATCCAGAGGAAACCCAAGCAAACACAAAATATGCAGCAGAGCGGTAAGCTAAGATAATATGTGTAGAATTTGAACTTTGCTGTAAACACATTGTGACTCAACAGATGTGGCCTCATTGTGATACGTCTCTCAGACCTTTCTCCTGCACTGGCACAGTGTACCATCTTGGGGAGAGAAGTCTGATGATGTGAGACCAAACATGACATGCTTTTATGCTTATTTAACTTTGACTTAGTGTTCTGTGATCTCCTGCTACTTAATAAGATGAATTATGCATGTGCTTACCGCTCTTCTGTATCAGCATTGATGTGATAAAAAACTAAAAGTCCTTCCCTTAACACAACACAAGAAGACATGTACAAAGCATACACACAATAGATTGATATATAAGTGAGGCATATGAAACAGGTCAAAAGTGCACACGCAGACACAAAAAAGGCTGCATCCGTATTGAAGCCTCATGAAAGGAAAGTCAATTGTGATTGCCGGGGCAGTTACAACATGACTCACAAAGCTGTGACACCGTGTTTAACAGTTTGCTTTATGGGGGCACGGCAGTCGGGCTGTCTTCCACAGCTGTTCCGCTGCACTGTTACAGCTGTCATTGAGGAACTGCTGCAGGTGTTTCTGCTGCATTAATCTTTCATATCCACCAAGGAAACTATCAAACAAAACCATCCAAAGAGGACCACAGAGAGTACAGAATTCAAACATAAAATGGCAGGGTTCAGAGATTTTTTTTTGGTGGGGAATGCATGACATGCTTTCTAGCAACTCTTCTTTGTGGCAGGAAGACTGAATCGCATGTTGGAAACGTACACAAACCTGCACAACTTGATCTGGCAGTGTTCAGGATGTTCTGCTTTTAAAAAGCTGTAGTAGTTTCAAGAGCTTCTTTTTGTTGCTTTTTGAAACATAGACAAACACACAAAGATCTATGGCTGATTGATTCCTGTTGCAGCAGGAGACGCAGAAGTGTTTTCACCTTGATAAGGGTTTTATCAAAAATGTTCACCCTCTTAAAATGTGAGGTGAGTAACAGATGAACAACTTAGTAATAGAGTAGTTAAAGCAAGGGTAGGTAATATATTATACATTTCTTCTTTATATTTGTTAAAATGGTCTTTACATCTTGACAGCAATTCATAAATCGAAAGAGAAAAAGAAAAAAAAAGAACTACACCACAGTGGAATGAACGTGAGTACACACAATCAGGCTGTAACGGCGGACGAGTCAGCGTGATGATGTCTTGTAGTCTCATTTAGCCACTTCTTAGCAACTGCCTGTTTTAAAACATATAAAAGCTTCAAAATTCACAAGTGGGGTATTTATTTACGTATTTTGTATCGTAACACAAACCGTTCAAATCTCTTAAGCTTCTGTTAACCGCAGATCTTATTTCAGGCATCTAACTAAAAACCCATTCAAAAAAACCATCGACTTCCAGACGAGGGAACAGGAAGTGCTAAAATGTTAACTCATTTACGGGTTTTAGGACTCATTCTTGCATCACTCTATTGCGCGCCACTGGAGTCTTCCTCAAGCTACTAGCTTGACAGCTGCGAGTACTAACAATAGCTATGTTCATCGTTCCTCATGATATGTTTATGTTCATAATGATAACTTTGGGGGAGTGGCTTTGTAGGGAGGCCTGAAAGGACGGGCCGTCAAGTGTTGCCAACATGGCGACTTTTGTCTCTAGATTTAGAGAGTTTTGGAGCTAGTGCTGCTAGCTCCTTTCATTGGAAAAGACTTGGCAACACTGGGCTGTGTTTTTTGGTTGGATCATTTTCAAAATCCATCGTACTCTTGCTGGTTTCTCCAATGTTACCTACCCAGGCTTTAACTGAAAGCTAAGAATCTAAAACTAGCCTGTACAACAGCTAGGCACTGTAGTTTTTAGCAAACATTATGTAAACAGGAGTAAATAGTGCATTTGTTGGGGACTATTTTTAGCAGCGGATTAATACACATTTAGTGCTCTAGTGAGTATTTACAGCAAAAGGACAATTGATTTATGGCAGGCCTATTCAATTGCCTGGCCATTTAACAATCTCAATCCAGCCCTTTGATCATTAATAAATAAAAAAGTATTTAAAAAATAATAATTTCTTCCAATAAGAGTTTATTCCCATTCATCAATGTTCCTACTCATGATATTGATGCTGGTACAGACTGTTAAAAGCAATATCATTGTTTTTATTTAATAACACCAAGTTTATGGGTGTTTACATTGTTAGATTATTAGAAGATCCCATTTTTTTAGAAGGCTAATTAGTCCATTCATTAGTTATTTCTTGTTAAGCACAGACGTGCTTGTTAAAAAGTGTCAACCCAGGCAGTTTAATCAGAGGGAATTTAGGAGAGTCAAACTGAATAAAAAAACGATGTTAAATGCAACATTTTGTTTATTAAAAAACAACCTGCGAAGATTAAAAATGTATATTGTTTACACATTTAAATTCCTAGCTTTGCAGATCAGACATAGGAAATGTAAATGTCCTGCCCCCTGGCACTTCACTGTTTTTCAAATGTGGCCCGTCTAAAACAGTTATTGAACAGGACTGACTTAAGGTAGCTACATGTCACCCACTATAACAGTGTGGCTCATTGAAGTGTTTTTAATAGTTGTTGGACAACAATAGAGCTCTATGGCACAGAGGAAGAAGAGATACCAGGCTTACACACACAATACTTGTTATTGGGATCACAAAACACATCCTGTATACTACATACTAAAGGGTGTCCAGTGCTATTCAGAATACTGAAAATGTTCCTACATATCTTAAAGTTTATAAGAAAAAGTGAACTAAGATTTAAAAGGGCAATTATGTTGCTTTTCCCCCACCTTGTGCTTCGTCCCATGAGTAGAGTTCTGTTCAAACTACACAGCCCTTGGTTCACTAGGCACCGATCAAAACATCACTTCAAAAAGACACTGCAGAGATGAATATGGAGACACACTCTGGCTGGCAGATTTTTCAAACCAAATAGAGGGGTGGGAGGCAACTGGGATTAGCACTCACGGTTCGTGACGCAACGTGCGGAGGGTCAGCCATGCGGATGAAAACGCTTTAAAAATTAAAGGTTCCCATCTGCAAGAGGTTGCTGCCGAGTCTTCCCAGCATTGGACTCGCTCTGCTTTGGAGGGCTGGTTGAATGGCTGAACAGGTTAATGCGACATTACACAAACAAGAGCTCGCTCCCTGCATTCCGCTGTTTGGAAAAAAAGGGAAGAGCAAAGAGTTCAAGTGGTCATTATGAACCTTGAAATGTTTTGTGCAAAAGGGTAAATATTTGAAAGTGCCAGAAGCCTGACACTATATGGGATGTGTTGACATATTAATAAAAGCAAAAGGCTGTTTTGGACCTCTTTCAAGTGTTAAAAATTTAATGCTGGAAGCGCAACACCAGTGTCAGGGCATCAGAGGACTGGGCAAGTCAGACATCATGTTCTGAAACATAGCCACTGCAAACAGCACAGCAACATGATAAGATCATCTCATCACCGACGGAAGTCATTTTACTGACTGATGCAGTTCATTTATTTTCTGTCTCATTTCAGTGGTCTTTCATTTATTTTGATTATTATTAGGGCTGTCAATCGATTTAAATATTTAATGCACATTTTTTATCTGTCCAAAATGTACCTTAAAGGGAAAATGTGTCAAGTATTTAATCCTCTTCTCAGCATGGGAGTGGGCAAATATGCTGCTTTATGTAAATGTATGTTTATATTTATTATTGGAAATCAATTAACAACACAAAACAATGACAGATATTGTCCAGAAACCCTCACAGGTACTGCATTTACCATAAAACAATATGCCCAAATCATAAGATGGCAAACTGCAGCCCAACAGGCAACAACAGCTGTCAGTGTGTCAGTGTGCTGACTTGACTATGACTTGCCCCAAACTGCATGTGATTATCATAAAGTGGGCATGTCTGTAAAGGGGAGACTCGTGGGTACCCATAGAACCCATTTACATTCACACATCTGGAGGTCAGAGGTCAAGGGACCCCTTTGAAAATGGCCATGCCAGTCTTTCCTTACCAAAGTTTAGCGTAAGTTTGGAGCGTTATTTAGCCTCCTTCACGACAAACTAGTATGACATGGTTGGTACCGATGGACTCCTTAGGTTTTCTAGTTTCATGTGATGCCAGTATCTTCAAGTATCTTCACTCTGGCTTTAAAACTGAGTCCGCTAATGTTGCATTAATGCGTTAAAGAAATTAGTGGCGTTAAAACAAATTTGCATTGCGCTTTATCGCGTTAAATTTGACAGTCCAAACTATTATATTGACAGAATGCTGAAATATGTAACACAGGTACTAACAAGTAGCTGAAGTTATCTGTACATTGCCAGCAGTTTTTTATCACACTAAGACCTAGAAATAATCCAGTTGACAAATTTAAGATTTTAGTCCATGTAAATGTGAGAAAGTAAATAAGAATTGACTTCTTTATCCCCTTAAGACAGGAGATCCCTGAGCGTAAATGTGAGACAGTAATTTGTTATTTTACTTATCCCTATAAAACATGTAGGTTATGGATTAAGTCAAGTTAAACATCACTGTTAAGTCCCGACACAGTGAGAGGTCTTGATAAGTCCCCAGAGGGATAAAAGAAAGAGGACAACTTAAACAAAGTGGTACATATCCAGACAAGAATTTGGCATGTTACATCCCTACAAGGCATCGGATATTCTCTTCTTTTATTAAACAATGTCTCACAGGCTACAGTCAAAGCCAGCACCTCTGAATAAAAGTTTGTCAAAAGACAGGAAATGAATTCAACATGTTTGTCAGACCTAAAGGATACACACAATGTATTTTGTATAGTTACACTGAATGATTCCACAAAATAATTAGAACTTTCCAGAGTCCAACGTGATGTTTTCAAATGTCCCGTTAAGTCCTACAAATAATTCAAACCACAGAAATTCAGCTGACGATAGAAAACAGTGAAAACCAGTAAATCCTCACAATGGGAAGCAGGAAATGAATTGTCCTTTTCTGCTTGAAAAGGGATTAAATTGACTGCTTAATTATCAACAATTAATTATAAAATTAATCGTAAAATAGCTGCCATTCATTTTCTGTCAATCGACCAATCAATTAATAGACAAATGGTTCTGTGATCTTGAGTTTTGTGTGATTTAATTAATAATAATAAATGGTTGCTTATTAAAGTGACTCTATTTATATGTGATTCAGCTGGTTTTTGACTTCATTTCAGATTTTGGTTTGTATGCCACTGTCCACATGTAGGTGCCGATTATCAGATAAAAAAATTAAAGGTTACATTTCTATGACCATTATATTTATACTAGGGCTGTCAATCGATTCAAATATTTCATTGCAATCAATCGCACATTTTGTTATCTGTTCAAAATGTACCTTAAAGGGAGATTTGTCAAGTATTTAACACTCTTATCATCATGGGAGTGGACAAATATGTTTGCCTCATACAAATGTATGTGTATATTTAGTATTGGAAATCAATTAACAACACAAAACAATGACAGATATTGTCCAGAAACCCTCACAGGTACTGCATTTAGCATAAAACTATATGCTCACATCATAACATGTCAAACTGCAGCCCAACAGGCAACAACAGCTGTCAGTGTGTCAGTGTGCTGACTTGACTATGACTTGCCCCAAACTGCATGTGATTATCATAAAGTGGGCATGTCTGTAAAGGGGAGACTCGTGGGTACCCATAGAACCCATTTACATTCACTGATCTGGAGGTCAGAGGTCAAGGGACCCCTTTGAAAATGGTAATAGCAGTATTTCGTTGCTAAAATTTAGCATAAGTTTGGAGCGTTATTTAGCCTCCTTTGCGACAAGCTAGTATGACATGGTTGGTACAGATGGATTCCTTAAGTTCTACTTTCATATGATGCCAGTATCTTCACTCTAACTTGAAAACTGAGCCCGCTACAACCTAAAAATTGCATTAATGTGTTAAAGAAATAAGTGGCATTAAAATGAATTTGCTTGAACACGTTATTCTTGCATTAACTTTGACAGCCCTAATTTATACCGTTATATCTAAGTAGATTTCAGAAAAATCCTGGTTGGATGTACTGTAGCCCACTAAGGGACATTTTCAGAGTGCATTTGTTGGCCATATCATTTTTTGTCACGGACCAGTTTTGGCCCACAGTCCTTGATTTGCTGATCACTGGTCTACAACTTTTCTCCAAGGGAAGAACAGAAGCGTTCACAAAGAAGTGAAACCAGTGACTATAGAGTCACAGAAAGGTCTGACTGAACTGTGTGGAAAAATAAGGTCCTCTGGGGTCTTGATACGTTACAGTGAAGCAACATCACCTCTAACACCAACAACAATCCGTCCTGTTTCAACACTCCTGTCTCACAGTCACTTGCTGTAAGTCAATCCTTGCACCGGCACTGGCCACTTAACACAAACCAGCCGTGACAACAAGAGGTGAGAAAGCTAGCAGGCAAAATCACCTTTTTGTTGTGTCAAAGCAAGTGTGCTCAGAGCTCTGTGAAGAAGAGGGTCTCAATCACAACAAATGGGGTTTACACTCAGACTGTAACCCGACCAGAGAGGGGGCTGATTCCAGTTTGACAGAAGCGCATGGGCAGTGAGTTTTTCCTCAGAGAGAAGAGAACAAACTTGTTGGGTGGGTTGCAGCAACAGACATCAACGGTTACTTGTCTACTTCTACATCAGCTGTGCAACAGTGTGTTGTTTGTTTCATATCTACCAACAAAAGCTATCTACAAGAGGCGATTTGATGAATACATTATCAGATCTGTAGTCATTTCTGCTATAAACTGTCACTGTGTGTGACAGTATTAGATGTTTTACAGCCTACCTGGCTAAGAGTCAGTTTTTAAAACACAAGGAGCGCTCCATTTGTTAAAGGTCGGAACATTTCAGACCTATTTGTGCACAGAGCTATCAGACAGTCAGCGTAAAGCCCCTCATAATTAGGTTAATTACACAGAGGGATAATATGAAGGTTAATCAAATGATAAACACTGCAAATACCGATTGGTTTTCCCCATTAGCTATTGTGAAGACCCCAACCAGTTGATAACCATTACAAATGAGATTTGGAGCTGTGACTACTACAAAGAGTAAAAACCCCACCCCCACCGCGCACCACCTCCCTGAGCAAAGCAGAAGGGAAAAACAAGACAGGATAACGGGTTGGAAATGAAAAGGTAGCTGCACTGCTTTCATTTAATTGTTTAGACATCATGTGAGATGTATTCTCTAGTTGGAAATAGCTTCAAGGTGTGAAATAACTCTGAGCGTCAGAGTGTATAGATTCATTACAGAAGCCCGACTGCATTGCCATTAGAAACTGGAGGTGTACAGGGTGCTATTTTCAGGTTTTCCTCTCTGCTAAGGTATGATTTGACACCATCATAGACCTTTGAGTCTCCAATTCGATTCAGTTTTTCACTCTTTTTTTGATGTGTTTGTTTATGAGCAAGTATGTGTATGTATGTATGCGTAGATGGATTACTGAACCGGCCTACCGGGCACAGGACCAGGGGCCTGAGGGTTAAGGGGGTCCCAGGGGACCACAAATACTCAAAGCGACAACTACGAAGAAACACAAGATGACCACAAAGAGACGCAAAATGGCCACAAATAGATGCAAAACAGTAACAAAGAGACGCAAAATGGCCACAAATAGATGCAAAATAATAATAAAGAGACGCAAAATGGCCACAAATAAATGCTAAATAATAACAAAGAGACGCAAAATGGCCATAAATAAATGCAAAACAATAACAAAGAGATGCAAAATGGCCACAAATAAATGCTAAATAATAATAAAGAGACAGAAAATGGCCACAAATAAATGCAAAATAATAAAGAGATGCAAAATAATAACAAAATGACCACAAAGAGAGACGCATTTTACATGTCTGTGCCCAGTAGGGCTGTGTATTTGCAAGAATCTGGCGATACAATACGTATCATGATACTGGGATAACCATTCAATATATTGCGATATATAACGATACTGTAAGCAGGGCAATATATTGTGATTTTTTTTTTTTAAATCTAATTTTATGAAAACTGTCTGTGTGTATAAAGAACACACCAGAAGTACATCATTTTTAGAATAGGCAAAAATAAGACATTTACTTTGGTTTTTCTAGTTACACATGATCCCAGTAGCTTCACTCCCCCTCTCATACTGACTCGCTACAACCTCTGAAGGTTTGAAGAGCAGCCGGGCCCAACAGCAGGCCGTCGGATTTTTAAAAGGTAAATTAAATATCAATACAGTGCTTTGGAGAATTGATACAGTATCACAAAACATAATATCACGACACTCATGTGTAGCAATATGTTCTTACACCCCTAGTGCCCAGGGGTCCATTGTTTCATAATACGGCAATTTTTGAATAATAATCAACTAATTCCCAGTGCTTTTCAAATCATATATTTGCTTGGAATGCACATCCCTAATATGGATGTGTGTATAATGTACATGCATGTAGGTGTTTTTTTGTTTATTGCATTTCATAACTGTTATTATCTGTCAATGTAGGTGATATGTCTTGATATGTCTTGTATGATTTGCTTTTTTGTTGATAGGAGCCACAAACAGGTTTCTACTACAGATAATGTGGAATGGGGGTCTGAGGATCCAATACCTCAGCCAGGAATCCAGTCAGACAGGGTCCAAATTATATTCAGTCTCAGTTCAGTTTTGCTAGCACACATCTCTGTGTGTCAATACATCTAATACCTAAGTGGACTCAGAATCAGCTCTGATCATGTGGTACGTCATCATCACTGCAGGAGAAAATACTGTGTACCAGGAAGTCAGTAGCCTATGTTTGGGCTGAGCGACAACCGACAACTAATTTGATTGATTCACATTTATTTTTTTGTATGATGTGAAAAATGTAGACACAGGGAAAGTTTATTTCCACTTTAAAAAAAAAGTAGATGATAGCTGGCTACATCAGCTGTTGTGAGTCACAACAGTCCTGTGATTCACAGATATTAAACTGGTTATTTTCTGTCTTTGGCTACAGGTTGTTTTATTATTGGTGCAGGAAGTGAAAAGAACTTTCAGTCCTTGTTATATTTCTGACCTCTTGGTACCATACGAGCTCGCACATAATTTGAGATCCTCAGGCAGGCAGAGGTCTTTTATTTGTTCCAGAGTCCCCATATGAGGGGGTCTCTCTATCAAGTAATTGTGCTCAAAATTCAACACCAATGTATAATAGTGATTCTCTCTACGGGAAGCGTACGCTCAAAAAACGGTCTTGGCTTTTTCAACCTCTCCCGCACCCCTTTTTTTGGCTGTCATAGTGTCTTTGAATTTTTCATCTGTGTAAACATTCATACACAAAAAGAGGCTCAGAGAAAGTTTGTAGGGTCAAAATACTTAGTGAGAAAATCTACTGTTTGAATATGCTCTGTACACTTCATGTCTGCTCAAAAGTGTCATCATTAATTCAGAATTACAGCAAAAACAAGAAGTACATTCCTGCATCACCTGGGCATAAAAATACCACTCATTGCGCTGGATAATAGCTGTTTGTTAAAGTAACACCTCAAAACTTCCTAACAAGATTTGCAAGACTTTTCTGAACAGCTGTTGAGTAGTTTACTCGAGTTGTTGGCCTTTGCTCCCTAATGACAGAAGCACAACTTTTCTGTAAATATGTGAATCTGACTTTAATGCTGACTGACAGCTTGTATTGGCTTGGGATGTATCAAATAGAATTGGATGGCTTGCATGACTGGAGTATGTGCTCCTTGATACTGCAAGTGGTAAGATGCGACGTCTCAGGAGTTTATCTTATCTGAGTCTCAGGAGGTTACTGACTGACAGCTGTAAATATATCACAACACAACCTTAACCATCTCCCGCATACCTCTGTGGAAGATAGCACACTTGAAAAAAATATATATTTGCATCAACAATAAACAAAGAAAGATCTGTATATTTCACATTTTCAGAAAATCAATAGCAAATGACAGAAGATGATCCACCTTCACTTGATTGTAATGGGTAAAAAACATATAGGGATGGATGGATGGATGATTGCCACACCTCTAGGTGAGAATTAAACAACGCTAATGCAATTTCACAATGCTGTGTTTATTCAAGAAAATCATTATCAAAAATAGAACTGAAGTAAGGTGTTCAACTGAATAGCAATGCTCAGAAAAATATCATCCTGTATATAATACAGAAGACAAAAGGGCAGAACTTTAGAGGCAGATATTTTACTTACAACAACTGCATTTACATTTCAAATTTGGGTTTTCATACTTCAGTTAAAAATTCTTTGCTAAAATGTGATACTTTTAAAAAAAGATGCAACTGAAGGGAATTGCAGTAGTTTTTAGAAAGTAAATAAATACTGCAGACTTATTTATCAACCACTGTTTCAGGCAACATCTCTCCAAAAGGTGAAAAGCCAATGCAATGACAACGCAAAGCATAACGACAGAAATGGGCCAAAAAAATCACTTGTAAAGATGGGAAGAGGCTGAATGTGATAAAAAAAAATTCATCACTTTGATAGGAACAGCAGTCATGCAGTGTCACAAATCAGTAAATGAGCAGTCATGCTAGCGAGCTAAATGCTCACATCAGCATGCTACAGTATACGCTTAATGACAATGCTAGCATATTGATGTTAGGCAGGTACATAGACTGTATATAAAGAGATGATAGCTCCCCAAGAGTGAAGCCAAAACATCTGGATCGCCCCCGGGAGGCTGGCTGCAGTATATGTCATAAATCCCGCCCCCCCTACATGTTAGCAGATGGGGCATGGGACAAACTAAAAAGCCAAAGTACACATCAAGTACATTTTTCCTAAAGATGGTTTCTGTCATTTCAGGAAGTTCTTTTTACGCTGATGTATGTCCAAAGGTTCATTTTCCTGATAAGTTTGGTTTTAATTAGTGGTTTGATGCTATAAAAAGGGGTTGAGACGTCATGATTGACAGCTGCTCTGAGTGACGCAACCGGAGGCTAGGAAATTGTACGAGAGAGGAGATGCAACTTTAACTTTCCATAACTGTCACCTCTGTTATAGAAGATGGGTCAATTTGATCATAAATGCAGTTCTAGAGATATTATGGTTAGTTGTTGTCTTTCTAGCCAAACAGCTACTGTTGTGCTAATGTTGCAGCTAGGTGGCTCACGTTAGCAAGCTGCGGCCATGCTTGGCTCAGGCGGGTGTGCGTGGCTCCAGCCCCCCTGATCACTACTGCGCAGACTTCAAGAAAGCCAAATAACGTCAAAATGTAAAGCTGCCATATCTGCTATATTTTGGCTTCACTTTTGTACAGTGGGAGAAAGTGGAGACACATCATACATCTAGAAATACAGCCTACGGGCAGGTAGGTAGAATGTTTACTATGTTCAATACATTGGTTTAGCATGTTAGCATGCAAACATGTGTACAGCTGAGGCAGATGGGAATGTCATGAGTTTTGCAGGTATTGGGTCATTAACTAAAGTTTCGAACAAAATTTAATTTTGTCCCGATGATGGTGCAAGATGAAACATTAAAGGAACACCAACATTTTTGCAATTAATCTTCTGGGGACTTTGAATAAAATAGTTTATTGTAAGCTTATTGTATATTCTTAGCCGAAAAGTAGCAAGAAATTGCATTAGAAATGTTTTCAGTCAAAGTTCTAACTGTTTTGGTTTGATGAAGCAGATTAGCTTTTGAGTGTTAAACTCATTCTCATAAATAATAAGTAAAGATGTTTTTTCCGAGCTTTGCCTTTAATTGCTGCTTGAATATATAATATAGAAATACTAATATCTGAAACGTTTGTAGGGGCTTTAAGTAAAAAAAAAATAATAGCGGCCAATACTGTATATCCTTATCTAAAAAATTCCAATTCTTAAAAAAAATATCCAATTGCAATTATTTTGACTGATATTGCAATTGCAATATGATTTGTGAAATTAGAGGCAATGATAATTTTTACATAATCATTCTCATTTTCATTAAAAAACATTAAAATGATTATGGTGTGATTTTTGTGGGGATCTGTTTAAGTCTCTAGAACATAATGTGCAGGCCAGGACATCTCTGCAGCACCACAACATTTCATTTCAAATGGTATTTTGACACACATTTAGCCTTTAACAGATATTGTGATTTTAACAAATACTGTGATTTGATCATTGTAGTAGGCAATAGTGTGATTTCAATACAATTTTAATTAATTGTGCAGCCTTACTTGATTTTGACCTAAAAATCCTATAAACTTGACAAAGATTGCATTAATCCTGGCTGAATGTTCCTTATTTGCACATTACATTATAGACACAAATGTAAATACAATACAATACATTTTTTGGGGGGGATTGTTTAAGTTCTGCTCTATGGAAGTCTTTGGTCAACAGACGTTTCATTTTTTTTAAAAGACAACATTAGCTTACATCTTGATTTGCATCCCTCTAATTAGCATCTCATGCTCTTCTAGCATACAGCCCTTCAGTGTACAGCAAAAATAAATGATGTGTGTGATGAGTGATTGAAAATCCAAACTGCCTTGTTGAGCAGCTTAAGGGAGAACATTGGTCCTTGCCTCCAAAAATGCCAAACGGCTGTGTTGTGCCCATGATGGCTGAACATTAAATCAAACCGTTAATCCAGAAAGAGGTGACAATGAAGGACCGTTATTCAACGCTGGCCTGTAGCTACACATGTCACTCTCGGATAGGTAGCTAATAAGTGCCTTTGGTTTTGGAACGCATCGGGGCAAAGTCAACAAAGTAAAGCTTATCTGGGAGGGAACAACAGTGAGCGAGAGGAGCTGCAGACTTGCCTTGAACAGATAAAACATCACATTGAGCCATCATTAATTGGCCTCATCTGACAGGCATTGTCCCAGGGCCTCTTATCACAGCAGAGGAAATGCTTATCATTCAACAGGGAGTCTTTTTTTTGCTGTAGCTACCTGCATGGACTGCAGAAAAAAACTAAACAAGTATGGTACCATCTTCACCCTTGATGTGTTAATTGCTGCCTTTCATTTCAATGAGCACTTGATGTAAAGACGTGGGTCTGCTGGTAGACTGATACTGGAGGAGCCGCTCCCTCTATTTGAAATATGTGTTAACTGTGTGGGAGCAGTTGTTCTACAAAGAGGCAAAAGGTGAAAAGTGAGAGGTCTTGGATTGTAGTACACATACAATGAAGCTGGGCGTTTCAAGGCCAGTCTACAATGTAAGTCTAGGTGATAATTAAGATGACCGGGGTTTCTCTGTAAAAAACCACAAAGACTTTCTGAAATGTAATTTATGAAGACACGGACAGACAGGAATCCTCATCCCATGAGAAAAGTATGAACTGCAAGAGGACACATTTTACTGCTGGACAGAGTTAATTATGATCCTGAACTCGCAAACAAATCAAGTGAGCGGCCGTCCGACTGGAACTGCTTGTGCTGGAGAAGACTGGAGTGATGAAATACGATAAAAGGGAGGCAAGCGTGTAATTTGGGGGATCAAACTGTCAGCTGTGTGTATCTTTATAATGGTATGTGTGTGGAGCAGGGGTTGTAAATCAATTTTGAATACATGTTTATTTAAAACCAATGGTGATTGGGATGGATAGGGTTGTCTCACTGCATTTTTTATCAGGTTTAAATGCATCTAGTTGTGTCTTTGTAACACCACTATGATATGATGTCCATGTACAGTAGAGCTACATCTGCTATTCCTAAAATAAACTGAACTGATAAAAGAAGAAAAGACAAATACCATCAGTATTTTCAACTTATAGTACTATTACTAGGACTGTCAATCCATTAAGACATTTAATCGTGATTAATCGCAAATTAATCACACATTTTTTATCTGTTCTAAATGTACCTTAAAGGGAGATTTCTCAAGTATTTAACACTCTTATCAGCATGGGAGTGGGCAAATATGCTGCTTTATGCAAATGTATGTATATATTTATTATTGTAAATCAATTAACAACACAAAACAATGACAGATATTGTCCAGAAACCCTCACAGGTACTGTTTTTAGCATAAAACAATATGCTCAAATCATAACATGGCAAACTGCAGCCCAACAGGCAACAACAGCTGTCAGTGTGTCAGTGTGCTGACTTGACTATGACTTGCCCCAAACTGCATGTTATTTGCTGCACAACAGATAAAACACATCATAAATCATGAAGCTAAGTGAGAAGGAAATCCTACAGTGCTGTAAACAAGATGTTTCTTTAGCAAACGCCTGCTGACCAGATGCAACATTAAGCACAACGTAACACCCCTCACATCTGAACAACAACAGTGATTGAAACTAAACTGTGGACAGACGAATGGAATGTAAAAACAGAAAGAAAAAAAAAGTCACAGAAGGTATAATCCCTGCACTGTAAAAACGGTGGATTAGCGGATTTCTGGATTCCTCACAGTCTCTGCCATATGCTGCTGTAGCTGCACCTTTCCAGTCTCACTCAGCGGAGAAGCTTAAATCCTTCAGTAAACTAAACCCCGTTGAAGGTCTTCTAAAAAGCTCCTTCAATTACGGACCCTCTGTAAGCTATTATCAACGCAAACATCAAATGAAAAACAGCGAATGAGGACACTTCTGTTGCCTTTAGTACTCTCTTCAAAAACTTATGTGGATTTATCATTCTGTGACAGCAAACAGAGATATTTCCCACTTAAGCAAACATTTTCATATCGCAGGTATTGAGCTGTTGTTTTAATGTTGAACACAGCTTATCCTCCACTGCTACAATGAGCACTGCACATCTATCCCCTCATTCAAACTTCTATTGGGTTTTGGCTTGGGGACATAATCCCTTCCCCGGCTTGCTCACTGGCAAAGCCACATAGAATCAACTCATCAATAACACTTTGTCTACTGAATACAGATTACTTTGCTCAAGAATCACCGTAGCCCAGCCCAGGATATAAAGGCATGAATGAGTAAGCTCACGACAATTTCATCGGAGCTGTTTTAAATACTTGAGATACCATTTAAGCAATTGCGGCAGGCAGAGATTTTGCATCGCAATTGCGTCCAAATCATTTAGGCTTGGCCAGATGGAAGAGGCTGACAAAAAGCAGGGGTTCTTTGCCCCTTTGTCTTGACTTACAGGTATTGCTTCAATTGTACACTCTTTTCTGAGGAACCGAAAAGGCCCTGTGGGTTGGCAGCCACAGCAGTGCTGCTTCCTTCACCCTCTCTATATTCTGCAGCGCTGGGCTGCAGGACCACAGATACATAACAATGAGGAGCTTTAGGTCCATTACTTCATCATGTCACACTGAGCCAGGGTTTCCTCATACTCTCTTTAACACTCACAATACCAGTGGCTAAGCTCACTATAAGGTACTCAGCCACTGAGGGAGAGGGTTAGCACGAAAAACAACAATCAGCTAGTAAGAGCTTCAGATTGATTACAAGTTGATAATCTACATTTTAGGGTTATATAAAACAGTGGCACTTTAGTTTGTTCCATTTCCTGTTGTATGTATTGAATTCAGTGGCTATTTCTAGCGATTCAAACTGATCCAGTGCGGGACACATAGCATCAATACAATACTGGGTTAAACTTACCTGCTACCAATGGGTTGTTTTGACCTATTGTGTTTTTTTCATATGTAATTCCAAGACTGTTTAGGGACCCCAGTATGCAGAAATATTCAAATACGCCATTTTAGAATAGGTGAAAAAGGACATATTTGTACTGCATGCTAGTTCTAGTTTCCTATGATGCCAGTACCTTCCCTGTAGCTTTGAAACTGAGCCCGCCACAAACTCCGAAAAACAGAATAGGGGTTATTAGAATCTTTAAGAGGTTATTTAAAAATAGATACAGTGCTTTGGTGAATCAATACAATATTGCGAAACATAATATTTTCTACCCATGGGTACTGGGTAAAGTTACCCCAATACTGCATGTTGTGTATATTTGCCAGAAGTCTCGGCCCTGATCAGTTCAGGCAGCTTGCTATAAATTTCTCTGAGTTGGGAACACACACACACAATTTTTAAGGAGGTCATATGACCTTGTAGCATCAATAATGTAATCAATTCCTGAAAATGTAATAACGCCTGAAAATGTAATCAAATTTGTACTCCACCTGATCAAAAATGTAATAAAACCCAATAATGTAATAACTTGACCAATAATGTAATACAAATAAAAAACAATGACTGTCCAGCTTACTTCTAAAGGAAGTACTTGGTATTAGATGGCAGTCTGGAAAACATCTGATTCACTCTGATTGTAGGATAAAAAGCATTTAGTAAATCATGGATCAAGACATTTAACAAATCTTCATCAGGGTGTGAAGTGCAATGAGGACAGGTGTTGTAATAAAATGTCCTGACTAATACTGATAATGGAATACCTTTCAGATGGGCCTTTTGTTTTTTGTTTTTAAACTGATGATGTAATAATTTTTACGGATAATGTAATAATGTAAAAAGTGTGCTTTTGGAAATGTAAAGTGTGTAAGTATACAACATGTATAATACTGTTAGTGTCATGTTAACCTACTGAAAACACTAACATTTGATATTGATTACATGTTTGGAAATGTAAACTCTAGGCTTTATGTACAATTGGAAATTTACCACAGACGGCAAGTGGTACGTTGTTATCAGACAAAGATGCATTAAACTAAAATCCCTGTGAATGGTGAATGAACCATACAGATTTCAATTTACTATTACAATTATCCTAGCATGAGTCTTACATTATACTCCTTAATTAACAAATATTTTTGCTACTTTTAAGTCAAAAATCTGTGCACATTATTTGCTCATTCACAGGTGGAACAGCCCAGCATACCTGCTGTTAAACACCAGACTCAAGTGAGCTGCAATACAACTTTTCTGAAAATGTATCAAATATGTGCCAACTGGAATAAATTCTGAATCTGAACACTGGATGAAAACCAGGTTCAAAATTGTTTCATTTTGTTGACATATTAGAGTTAAAGGTTTTTACAAAGGGAATTTCGGATATCTCTTTTTATCACTCCATAAATAATAATAAATAAATCCATAAATATTGTCAACAGCCATAAAAAGCCAAAAAAATAGTTTTGCCATGTTTTTATGAATAAATGTTGTATAAATCAGGCTATGAATGATATATGAACAAACCCCTCTGTAAAAAACCTTCAGAATATAGATAGAAATGACACTGGGACATTTGGTGTATGTAAGAGATACTATGTGTATGTAGTGGAGATTTCTGGCTCAGAGTCTGAGAGAAAAGTCATTTTGTGAAAAGAGCCATTAAAGAACTCCATGATGTGTATTTAGTCTGTTTTCTTTCCACTAGTCTGAAAGAAGACATGTTATGACAAAGTAGCCCAAAATCTCAAAATTTAGCAGTGCATGAAAAACAATTTTTTGTCTCGCCTTAAAATACCACATGTGTTTATTTAGCCCGTGTACTATATGCAAATCTGTTTATTAATTTGCCATTTTCATCTAGTCATACTACTTTTTCTGCCCTGAGTCACGCTTCTTAACGCTGTATGTTATATTATAAAACTGGCCAACTATTTGCTAAAATGCAGATGCACAAGATCGCAAGCAGCAGATGTCCACCTACACAACGCAATATAAATCTCAATTCCGGTAGACAACAGACAAAATAAGAGAGTGGCACTTCCTTGTTGCTGAAACTCATAAGGTCAATAACATTTGTTTCATTTGTACAGTAAACAATGTGATTTGATTACTTCGATCCACCACAGAGCACATCACAGAGATTTTCTTCCACAGCATATGAGGACTTTAGCTCAGGGATTTCTTACAGATCGCTTTGGCAAACATATTAAAGCACAGATGTGTTTTTTTTATCGTTGAAACGTTCTTGAAAGGCCTTGGTAGAAGAAAAGAAAAATGTAGGCGATTGTGTAAATCTAAAAATTGGACACATTTGGACATCCATCATTCATCCATGGATCACTTCTTAAAATAAATCAGATCTTTGTCTAGCTCCTGAAGAAAAACAAAGTGCTGAAATCCTGCTTGGCCAGAAGCATCTGTGCAGCATCAGCGGGGCCGGGTTAAATGCTTGGACCTCGTGCCCAGTTGTTTGGACTCTAATTTAATCTTTCACTTCTCCACTGCTCACACTGCAGCGCCATGACCCTTGGCGACACCCAAAGAAGATTAATTGAAAAGCAAAGTTAAACTAGTTGTTTTGGAAGGCTTTATCCTTAATTGACTGATGGCTATTGCGGTTAATGTGTTCCTGCTGCTTAAAACCAAATCCAACACCGCTCACTGGTCCAACTAAAAATCCAGCCATGGTATCTATGTCAGCCCTCTTAATCACTTTGGGGTTGTCTTAATCTTTCCGCCTTAAGCAGGTCTTATTTACTTGTTATTTTCCTTGCAGAAAGTGATCGCAGCTCAACTGAATATCATCTTGTGCTCCAGTTTCTCATGGAAAGCTGCAGTAATTGTTTAAGAATAGACCTTACTGTGTAAACATGCGGCTTGATAGCAACCATCAAACATATCTGCGGAGCTGTGAACAAAGGGTACAATTGCTCCATCATATGCCAGTTCAATACACCATTATTTTCCATTGCATTGTTAAGGCGTGTGGCTCCGCTCAGGCAACAGAGCAGCATTGATTCAATGAAATAGATTTATGCTCACAGTGTTTGCATTCTAAATATGCACTATGCTGGTAAGGGTGTCCCTGTGCCACACAAAGTTAACCAGATGATTAACCTCTGTTGAAAATAAACTGAGGGATACAAATTTAAGCTGGGCATACACTGTACGATTTTAGAAATGTTATTGTGTAATTCCTACTCCTACTCTACGATGTAAAGCCAAGGCTCACGATTTATGTGCTCACACTGTACGGTCCGATCGTCAGCCACAACCTGAGTGCTCACAGTGTACGGGTAAAACAGAAAAAAAACATGGTCTTTAGACAGTTGTCAATAAAGATTTGTTTGAAAGCTTCGGGGTAGGTAAAGTTTGTTTGCTAGCAGAGGTCCGTACGGGTCACCATGCTAACAAGGCAGAGAAGTGCTGCCTGTGAAAGTGCCTCTGTGCCATCCTGTTTGCTGAAAAAGAGGCAGCAGCAGGAAGACGTGGACAGTATGGCTTGTCCATTTTGCAGAGAGAATTGGAGGTAAGCCAGCTACGTTTTACTAGCTATATCTATTGTAGCCTATATTGTTATCTTGATAGCTACGCTCTGATTACTGTAGGAAGGCAATGACGTTTGGGAATCGGCTCGTGGCTCTGCTTCAACTGTGCGAGAGCTTCTGGACGCCGACCAAAATTTCGGACATGTCCGAAATTCATCTGACCCTCTGACGGCCGATCGGGAGGAGTTAATCGGTCCTCAGTCCCCCCATACAGTGCACAGAAAACAACGCCTGACAAAATTGAAATTCGGTCCGACTCTAAAATGAGTCGTGCGGCTCAGAATTCGGGCCAGAAACGGGCTAAAAATGGTACAGTGTATACCCAGTTTAAGACTGCACAACTTATCATGTGAAAGCCAGTTTAAGCACACCATAAGATTTAAACTACATTGGTTTTATTTAGCTTTTCATCTTTTTCCAAGACAGCATGGAGTTAAAATCAGGTAGAGGATTCATTAAAAAAGCTCAGAAAATCTCTAAACCAAAATATTGGAAATACTATTTTGAAAATACAATGCAAGAAAATAATTATTCCGGTCGACTATGCTGCAATACAATACCATATGAAGTACAAAGATTAATAAACCTTAAATCTTCATCTTTTTCCAAAATGCAAGCTACTAGCAGATGTAGCAGTGTACAGTATTTAGCAATATTTTGCATAATTTGGTGAACATATGGGTGTTTGGAACACATGAGCATACAGATGGGAAAGTGAAGGAGTAGATTATGTTACAGGAGCCGTTTGAGAGGGTTTTTGTTCTAGTTTAGATCCACTATGAAAACTTGCTACCATAACTGAGGAGAGTGCAGCTGACCACAGCCCAGGGCCTTGCAGGATTTTAGAAATACAGAGGACTCAGTGAGGAAATATTTTTTGACCAGAAACCACACGAACGTCACTTCTTCTTTTTTAATCACTTGGATTTTTTTATATTTATTTATTTACTATTTATTTAACGGCGTAGATTTTATTTCCTAACCTCTAAGTGCTGTTCAAAGACTTCTTCACACTACCAGTAATAAAATTCTGATGGTGAAAAGCTGAGGACTTAATAGAATTATTATTTTATTGGCCTGAAACTAATCAAATCTAAATATACTGAGTGTAAAAATACTGGAATCAGCTTTGAATATACCGACCACCTGTAATTACTTTCAAATTGTAAAATGTAAAGTTCCCTCAGGTATTCCTACAAAAAAAGTGGCACCAGTTATTCCCTATGAACAATAAAATATCACACATTTTTAAAAGCCAAATTTCCGCCCTCAGTGGCCTCGTAGTGTGTGTTTGTATGATTATCAGATATTATTATAATAATTACACAACTATTATAATTATTTTTAAATATAGATTTTATTATAATTACTAATATTATTATTATTATTTTATAATTTACATTATTTTTATTATTAGAGTGTATTTCACTCACTAGGTTGGGTCAAATGAAATCACCCAACATTTGGGTTGTATAGAAATAACCCAGCACTGAGGTCAAACCCACCCAGTGTATGTTCTGTCTCATAGATGATCAGCAGTTGGGTTAAGGTTGGCTTATTTTTCTAACCCAGCATTATTTTGTATGTTTTTTATACCAAATGCTTGCTTTTTGGTGGAGTATAACTTTGAGAAAGAAATTTATAGTATAACATTTTCAAGTACAAAGCGGTGGAGTTTTTCTTTTCAATTTGCGTCAAATAAGGTCTGGCTCATACAGCAATTCACTTTCTGATGGCGTAAATCAACACAATCTGTGAGAAAGTACCTCCCCTTGGTGCATCTGTTTGTGATAGCATCTCTAGGATAGACCACGAGAAAATTATTTGGCGAGAGCCTACCATTTGGTCATGCCTACTTCGACCATCATAACTCACTGATTCTTATCTACACGAGTCGGACTGGGCACAAACTTTATTGTTATGTGTAGTGTTGGGGGAGAAAGAAAGCAAGTATAAAGAAATGAAGGAAAAGGTAAAAAAGAGAGAAAGATTACCGCTCTGGCATGAATACACTGTCAGTCTCATTGATCCAGATCTGCCAAATTTCATGATGTTTATGAGTTGCACAATCCCATGATACAAGATGCCACAACAGAGCCATCCTGGGTCTTTGTTAAGCAGTGCTTATGAATGTGAAACTCTTCAGTTCATCCATTAGCATCATTATTATTGTTGTGTATAGCATTTGTTCTGGACCAACCCATCAGGCCACACTTGGGCTATCACTGTGACTACATCATGTTATGTTCCTAAGAAGCTCAAATCGCTGAGAATTAGAGCCATCAGTTATGTAAATATTGAATTTGATAAGGAATCGCAAAAAAACTAATTTCACTCAAATTCAAAGCACAAATAGTCTCAAGTCTCATGTTGATATTTAATAGAAGTATGTGATGGCAATACCACCTATATGTACTGTATGTAGATAGAGACTGTATCTGAGGCTGATTTACACCTTGGTTTTTTGCTCATGCTTCAATTTCTTGGAATATTGTCAAGAAAGGATAGATCACCATTTGGTGTTCCCATCTTTTTCCAAGGGGAATTAAAAAGCTAAATTCTACTTATATTATGAAAGGTAGGTTGAATATTTTCTACAGTGGTGTTGCTAGCAAACGTGTGTTCTGACTATAATCTAGCTAGTAAAGTATGGGCTGGCTGATGTAACACACACATTAAAGGGACCGTTTGTAACTTTTTAAGCGTATAAATCTACCGGGTCGGTTTCCCTTGCGCGCTCGCATAAGTGCGCTCGCATATGCGCGCTCGTATGTGGCTATGCTGTTCAGACTCCCTGTGGACACGTACCATCAGACTCTAACACAAACTACAGTGAAGCACCAAAACCTCAAAGTTATATCTAGTGAAGACCGACCGCGGCCAACACTGTTTTGCAATGACGGAGTACGCGGTGGAGACCGTAGCTTCGGTCTCCCAGACCTGAGTCTCTGCTCCGCTGCCTGCTTGCTTTCACTCACACACCGCGCTCGTTCTCGCTCCACCTCTAGACGTGCATGTGCGCTCACTCCACACTGCAGAAGAGTTAGTTTAGCTCTGAGAATATCTAGTGAATGTTCAGTGGACGTTTGTGCAGAAATAACTGCTGCAGCTCCTCCAGACCAACAGAGGTTTTCCGTGTCTTGTGAATTGACGGGGCTCCGCAGAGAGAAACGTTATAGTCTCTGACCAGGTGCCGGAGGGAGACACCGGCAATCGGTCGGAGACATAACGTTTCTTTTCCTTCAGCTCCGGAGGCTGAGGCAGGAAAAGCCAACACTAGGATCAGCAGTGATTCATGGAGAGACCTTCGTCTGGTCAGCTAACATTACTGCCAAGCAGCTGAAATATAGAGTGATATTGTGCTTTTAGCTGACGTGTGTCTCCTCACTGTGTTGAGCGATGCTCCTTCATGTCTATTTAGAGCGAGCAAGCGCGAGCCCGGCGCTGACTTTCGTTGACTTGACGGCCACAGGTGTCGCTGTTAACAAGCATTTCTGAAAGTTACAAATAGTTCCTTTAATAAACAACAACAGCCTGAATCTAGAGCCAATGGACTTTTTCGGGCCAATTTAAATCGCCATAGTAACCAAAATAATTTAAATAACCAGGATAAATTACTTTATATTTCTGCCTCGTCCACATTCAAGGCATCAAATGTGATGTAACTAGCTCATCTCTTAAAGCACAATTTGTGAATCATCATAAGTTGGAGTGGAACCAGCCATATGGTTCTTCAATCATTAGTAGCCTGCCTGCACATTGTCCTACACTGCATAAAATACACTCCACTGTAGTACCTAACCTATTTTCCTAATCATATTTTCTGACGTCATCATCCTCAATTTGAATAAAGTAATTGATTTAGAAAGTTATTTATAAAGTGATGATGTCTTGACGCCAAACGAATGCAGATAAATGATATAATCTTTTTTTCGTAATGACTTAATTAATTTACTATAATAGTGTAAGAGCCAAAATAGATTTCTGTTATTGTGGTTAAAAAATGTAATTTATGGTGTTAGATTGCTGCTAGACTGCCCCGTTAATACAGGTGCATGCCTACCTTTGTATGCGCCAAGATGGAGAGAAAAAAAATCTTGTTTTTGAAAGGCTAAATGCCAACAAATATGGATTGAAGCAGAATATATGAGAATATATAATATTTCATTAGGTAAAAACATGTTGCGAATTTTTGAAATGATTACATCCATCTTTTTTCAATAAATGTTGACTTTTGGACTTTACAACACTCCTGAGTTATTGGAAATGTTTGGATCACACGAGTCGGAAACATTCCTATGCAGCCACCACTGGAATCTAATTCTTAAAATAGTATATTACTAATATTAGTGTAGCCTGAACTTTATCTGCAACTGTAGAGAAATACCAGGTTTAAACAGAATGTGGCCTACTAAGTAGCAAAACAATATCTCTTTTAAATATAGTTTATATACAGACTTTTTTGTAAATTATCCAGTAAGTGTGTTATTATGATTTTAGTTGTAAATGTGCAGACAAATCCTCGAGCATCCCCTGTGATCTTTGGCGACCCCCTAAGGGGGGCCCGGACCCCAGGTTGGGAACCACTGCTCCACTGTGTCTTTTCATGATGGTATATGGTCTATTTAAGAACCCATCTCATTGGCCCTGTTCAGACCTAATATTAACATGCGTCCTCAGTGACCGTATCACAAGTGGACAGCTTTAAGTATGTCTGTTCACACCTGCCATTAGAATGTGTCTCTGCATGCGTCTTCAGTGGCCACTTGTGATCTGATCACACTTCCCCGCTCTATATGCAAATAAACACGTAGTAAACACACGGCTAATACAGCAGCCGTTGTGACCTAATATTACAGGAATGACAGCAGTAATATCCAACATATTCGTGAATCTGGGTACATCAACATTTTTATAACATCAAAATAAAAGGTTATGGTACCGGCGGTCCCCGGGGACCTCCGCGCCACCGGCACTGCTGCCTTTGCCAGACAACAGCGGGGTACAGCGCTTCAGAGAGCCGGGGAGGAGAGAGAGCGAGCGGGCGATGCCGCAGAACAAAATCCCGACACAGCTCCGACAGTATTATAATAATGCACTTTGCGTGCCTAGTCTGATAGTCTGTGGACTATGTAGCCTATAGATAAGATAGATTCCAATAAAATACAGTTGTACCGACAGGATACAGTAGAGCACAGTATCCGTTTCCATGCTACGAGGCAGACAAACACTTGCATCTGCCTGAGGAGCACGGTGACCCGTGGATACCAGCCAGACATCAGTTGATAGGCGGTCCTTAATGAGGCCCAGGACACATTCACATACACACTGCTAAAAGAATGTGGCCCAGACCGCATCTGAATGTGGTCTGAAAGATCCGATCTCAATGCGTCCTCAATGCATCCTGAGTGCGTTCACACCTGTACTTAGAGCCGTCCACTTGTGATCGGATCACTGATGATGCAGGTTAATACCAGGTCTGAACAGGGCCAGTGTCATGACATAGAGCAGAGCTTGCGGAAGGCAGCAAAGGTAAAGATTCTGGACAGCCAGAAATAAAGTTCTGACATATAGTAGCATCTGTAAATTTGAATATGAAACTGGGTGACACTGAAGAAGATGCTCTAGAAGTTGAAGATTACCTATCATAAATATATTTTATTGACTTGATATGAGCAAAACAGGGAATGATGGAATTTTGCAATGTAAGCAAAAACCAAACAAACGTAGATTTGGATAAGATTCTACATGGATTCATCGTTTAGTCCTGAAAGCGGTTTTAACACCAACATGCTGTTGAGATTATCAGGTTGGAGACGCTCTGAAGAAAATGTGAGGAATGCTATGAATCAGAGTAAGGACTTACATATTTCTAAAAGATGTTTACCTTACATAGAATATGCTGGTATTAGGTTGGAATGAAATACTATTGAATGAGAGAGAAGACAACATTTCCTAAAATAAAAGAGGCCATAACATAATTTCCCTGACAGTCCAGCAAACACCAAAGGATTTGTCCATTTACATAAAGCCCTTATATTCAGAAATGAGTCAAGGAAAGCCATTTGGCTACAGCTCTAGTCAAGCCCAACAAAGAGTTAAGTATTTTAAATTCTACAGTGAAGCTAAACCGTTCTTGAAATTCAGCTGGCAGCCAGTCATCCGTCGATTTGATGTGTGCTTTAAGAATCTGGCCCAAACAGACAAACTGTGAGCCAGGAATCCAAACAAACAGTCTGAGAAACCAAGAACCATCCATGGTAAGTTAAGTTTATACCATCACTGTGGCCCAAGCATTTGAGGTGGTCTCCATTAGTCCACCTCTGTGCTTCTGTGATGCTGTGATGTTGACTAAGGAAACCAACCTTCTGTGTGTCAGCTGTTCTGTGTTCTACTGTTTGACCTTAAAATGTGTTTGATTCACAGAGTCAATGCTGCATGTAACATACCGCATTTGTGTACTCTGCTCCTGAATCAGAGGCTGCACATACTGTATGAGTTACTGTATGTACATATGCACAAAGCCGTGGTGCATAAGGTCAGTAAGGTTGTGGGTAAAATGCATTTGTAACTGCTTACATTTCTCTTTGCTTATGCTCAAATGTCTCTTAAGGGTTCTGTAGTCACTAAAAGAACAAATAAACGATTGAATGTTTGAACCTCACTGAATAAACAGCTTTTTTATATCCTCTTAAATATAACGCTCTTACAAAAAACTTTTTCAGCAACCTCTGAAATGTCCAGAACTTTGTGTTGTTGTTGATAATTTCATTTTCAAAGGGATGTCAGAAAGGTCGAGCTGAAAATTATATTAATATACAAAATTCAATCGGATGCATTATATCAAACTCATTTAATTCTTAATTACACTATGAAATTATTAAATCATACAGATGTAAAAGAACGTGATTGAGAAAGTGCATCCCTTTCATCAGCGTTTAACTGACTAATGTTTCAGTATTTTACCTGAAGGTCAACTTAAAACAACCCTAACAATAATCTGTAGCTAGAATATCACATCGATTTACTGTAGTTCACATTTAATAGCTGCTCTACTGGGATACTCAGAATTAGGTTTTCATTATCCCAATGATTACATTAAAAAGGGGCATTATATTTTTGTTTAGAGCTTTCAATCAATTAAAATATTCAATTGCGATTAATTGCTAATTGTCCATAGTTAATCGCAATTAATTGCAAATTTATCACAACATTTTTCATCTGATCAAAATGTACCTTAAAGGGAGATTTTTCAAGTATTCAATACTCTTATCAACATGGGAGTGGGCAAATATACTGCTTTATGCAAATGTATGTATATGTTTATTATTGGAAATCAAGTAACAACACAAATTAATGACAGATATTGTCCAGAAACCCTCACAGGTACTGCATTTAGCATAAAACAATATGCTCCAATCATAAGATGGCAAACTGCAGCCCAACAGGCAACAACAGCTGTCAGTGTGTCAGTGTGCTGACTTGACTATGACTTGCCCCAAACTGCATGTGATTATCATAAAGTGGGCATGTCTGTAAAGGGGAGACTCGTGGGTACCCATAGAACCCATTTACATTCACATATCTGGAGGTCAGAGGTCAAGGGACCACTTTGAAAATGGCCATGCCAGTTTTTCCTCGCCAGAAGTTCGGAACGTTATTTAGCCTCCTTGGCGACAAGCTAGTATGTCTAGTATGTATTGGTCCATCCATTGGTACAAATTGACTTAGGTTTTCTTCACTCTAGCTTTAAAACTGAGCCCTCTACAACCTAAAAATCACATGTTGCATTAATGCCTTAAAGAAGTTAGTGGCGTTAAAAGAAATTGGCGTTAATGCGTTACTATGGCGTTACCTTTGACAGTCTTAATTTTGCTATAATAATAAGGACAAACTACTTGTAAGTCACATCAATGCCAGAACTATCAGATATCATCTACAATAATCCTTTTAACAGCTCTCAGTCTCCACTTTAGCTGCCGAGCTAACAATACATTAGCTAACGTTGCAGTTTCACAGACTGACAACCTGCTACTCAGATGCTCCAAAGGCCCCAGAGAGCCAGATTCATTTAATCTAAATGTTGATGTGTTGTGTTTAAAGGTAGGGTCGGTAACCTTAAGAAACTAGCAAGAGTACGCTAGATTTTAAAAATGATCCAACTGAAAAACAAGCCTAGTTTTCAAACTCTTTTCCAATGAAAATAGTTGGCAGCACTAGCTCTAAAAGTCGCTAATTCTAGCGAGAAGTCACCAAGTCTGCAACACTGACAGTCCGTCGCTTCGGGCCTCCCCCCAAAGCCACTCCCCCTAAATGATCATTCTAAATTTAAACAACCAACATGGCTAGCGTTAGTACTCACAGCTGTGAAATTAGCAGCTTTTGGAAGACTCCGGTGACGTGCAATGAGTGTAGGTAGGCAGGCAGGTAGGTCTTTCAATCAATTCATTAGGACCTAATAAAATGACTGGATGGACTTATTACAGTCCTGCGACAGCCACAGATACAAGATTATTTTTCTTTTCTTTTTTGTCAGAGCATTTGATTTATTGATGCTTCGAGATGTAATAAGAATTTCAACAAATATGAGGGATGAGAAAAAAAAAATCGATTCAACTATGTATCGCGATTTTTGTTTTTATCGATGTATTTGCTTCATTTGAGTCTATGCGGAGGTAAAGGGAAATTACCGCTTTTATTGTTGTAGTCTGAGTAACGTGACGTCATATCCGTTCCTTTCCAAAACAAACAGCAGCCGGCCGCCGCGAGCCGAAACGAAAAAGTATAAAACGTTGGCGGGTCTGCGTGGATACGTCCTGCACCCCATTTTGAATCCAGCGTGGTAAACGCTACACATCCATTATGGAAACACTTTGGGTTTCACACATTGCCAGGAGAGGCACGGCTAAAGCTGCATGCTAACTCTGTCATGGACAGGTAACGTTATCGTATAGTGGTAACATGCGGTCGAGCCGGCCGTCACTCTCATCTACGTGGTCAAATGGGCCGACGCTACAACTGCAGAGCACCGATATACTGACATTTGTGTTCTATGCATTCAAACGGCCCCAATGGAGCTGACCATGGATGGATAAAGAGAACGGAGCTGAAGGGAGAGCTAGAGACTTGGCGAAGTTAGTGGAAGTATACACGTGTGATGTCCGGTTTTCAAAATAAGATGTAAACAAACGGAACTGTATATACAAAATACATAGAAAGAAATAAGATTGATTAGATTATATTAACCAGAAGTATAAAACTAAAAAAATCGCAATAAATAGCAATATTGAGTCACAATACTTGTAGAATCGCAATACATATCGAATCGGCACTGGCAAGTATCGTGATAGTATCGAATCGGAAGATAGGTGAATTGCCCAGCCCTAACAAATATGACAAAAAAAATAATTCTGCACACATCTGACTGCAAAGTAGTCTCACATCCCCACTGAAAAGGAGCTAAAGCACAATACCCCTCCTCTAAAAAAACAGAATTTTGGACACCTGTCAGACCATAAAACACGCTCACACTGGGCAAGTGTGAGTTATGTATTTTTGGCGATCTTGGTGGAGAGGGCTGTGTCTAATAATACAGATCAAGGCCACAGTTTTGCCAGTTTTTGTCTGTAAAAAAAAAAGTAGCTCTTTCGTCTGCCCTATATCTCAGGGCACAAGTAAGCTTATTATTACTAGAAGAATAAAAGTGTGTTAATGAAAGCCGTAGTGGGAAATGAAGCTTCTTGGACAACCTGTTCAACATTTTCATATTCAGTGAAGAAGAGCTCAGGTTCCCATATGAGCACCTTGCCATCTGTTTCAAAAATATATCACATTTTGGTATTCAACCACTGTGCATGCTTTGCTAAACACAAACACCTCGGAGCTCGCTAATTTCAATGTCTGCGTTTACACTTCAATATGTTGCAATATACTGTATTTGCTGTACATTAAATTTTACAGCTACTTCACTACTACACTTCTCCATTATAATTTAAATCACGCAAGCTTGACTAAAACACAGAAATTGTATCTTAAATCAATTATAGCAAGGACCATTAGTGTTATCAGGACATGCAAACACAATTTTGATCTGTCAGTTAAGGGAGTTCTCAGCAGCTTATCAGAAATAACGGCAACAAAGAGTCAGCTTATCAGGAGAAAAAGACAAAGAATCACTGTAGGCTTAACTAATGCACCAAATGCATACTTAATATGCAGCAATAAGCTCTACAAGCATATTTCATTGTTGACAGGTATTTTACGACCCAGGAGGTAACTGTTCACTTAGTGGCCTGCTAGAGTTACATCAAGTAGGAGCATTTGATTTATTGATGTTTTGAGATGTAATAAGAATTTCAACAAATATGAGGGATGGGGAAAAAAAAAAAAAAATCGATTCAACCATGTATCGCGATTTTTGTTTTTATCGATGTATTTGCTTCATTTGAGTCTATGCGGAGGTAAAGGGAAATTACCGCTTTTATTGTTGTAGTCTGAGTAACGTGACGTCATATCCGTTCCTTTCCAAAACAAACAGCAGCCGGCCGCCGCGAGCCGAAACGAAAAAGTATAAAACGTTGGCGGGTCTGCGTGGATACGACCTGCACCCCATTTTGAATCCAGCGTGGTAAACGCCACACATCCAGTAAAGGATGGAAACACTTTGGGTTTCACACATTGCTAGGAGAGGCACAGCTAAAGCTGCACGCTAACTCTGTCATGGACAGGAAACGTTATCGTATCGTGGTAACGTGCGGTGGAACCAGCCATCACTCTCATCTCCCTATTTATTGCTGTTTTACAATAAATCTAATGTAAATTTCAAGATATTCTTACCCTTTTGTGTTTTTTACATGAAAGCTGAATTTATGCTTCTTCAGGTTTCAATGTTTTTGATTTCTGAGTGTGTGAAACAAAGTAAATGTTCATAATTGTTTTACAGCTGTTCCTTTTGTTGTGTACGGGATAGTCTTTGAAGACTACAATCCATCACATGACCTGTATTTTCGACTTTGGCCACTGCGTCAAAATCACCACATAAGGATGCTCCAATTAATCAGCCAACGACTGCTATCAGCTGATATTCATTCTAAATAGTTTGATCGGTGGTCTCTACAAAGTCCGATCAGAAGAGCCGATCAGATGAAGTATCAATTCTAAAAATACTCATTTGCCTGCTTTCTCGCCTGCCCTTTAACTCGCTCCGAGAGCGACACAGTTGGACATAGCATGAAGGCCAGAACACCATCTGCAGTGGTAGTTTCGCCTTTTGTCTGATCCATTTTTTCCGCAAGCCGCAAACAAATCCAACAAGAAAACTCCCTGATAACACTAACACTGGTCATAATGTCCAGTGAAAAAACTACTTTCTTATGAACGTGTAGCTGATATATAACTTGTAGGTGTGCCATCATTTGTGTGACCAAGGCTTTGGCAAGCGCAAGAGAAAACAGTTATTTGACCACAGTGAAAAAGTTTGTGAAAGGCTAAACGCCAACAAATATGGATTGACGCAGATTGTTTCATTAGATATAAACATGTTGTGTTTCATCTCTTTTCAATAAATGTTGACCTTTGGACTTTACAACGCTCTGGAATTATTGTGAAATGTTTGGATCACACGAGTTTGAAACAATCCTACGCAGCCACCCCCTGAATCAAATTCTACAAAAAGTATAGCCTACTATTTACTACCGAGCCTGTTTGTAAGCGGTAAAGACTAGGGTTGTGTATTGGCAAGAATCTGGAGATACGATACATATCACGATACAGGGGTTACGATTCAATATATCGCGATATATTGCGATACTGTAAGCAAGGCGATATAGTGCGGTTTTTAAATCAAATTTGAGGAAAACTGTCATATATAAACACACCGCCATATGCATAAAATCTGGATAAAAATTTGGTTGTGCAATCAGAACAGTGGGATCTGCATTTGCCTTCATCACAGTCCTTGTAACATCCAACATCATAGTACTACTTTTAGAGGATACATTCACTGAAAGGGAGCATCTCTTTGCCAATGAAATAAAGTATTAAGTGAGAGTTAATCGTTGCATGTAAACTATATAAACTAACTTTTTATGTATAACTATATAAAAAAAACAATACAGTGTTTTTGAGAATCGATACAGTATCACAAAACATAATACCGCGATACTTGATATTTTCTTACAGCCCTACTATGTGCTTGGTTACTTGCCAGAATTGAGTGAGAGTTAATCTTTGCATGTAAACTATATAAAATAACTTTTTATACATGACTGTAAAAAATCAATAGTGTTTTTGAGAATCGATACACTATCACAAAACATAATATTGCAATACTCAATATTTTCGATATTTCTTAACTTGGCCTCTCCTCAGCTCTGCGTGTATGCTGAGGCTGCCAGTGCTGCAGAATGAATATTGGGGAAACACCGATTAGTGTAGAATGAACAGACATGCAAAAATGTTGATTTAGAACTTTAATGTCAACGTTACGAATGAAGCTTCGAACTATTCGGTACAGCCCTTCTGAAACTAAGCAGGTCTATTGACAAGGATGGCGGGTATGAGATCGTCTGAAGTCACAGAGACCGCTGTTGCCGAGGCTCCAGCCGAAAGGAAACAAAAGATGTTGAGTGTTCATGACGGTGTCATTCTTTATATAGCCTGCCTATCAAATGGTTTTAAGCTCAATAAAAAACATAGAATTTCTCCCATTTGTCCGGAACATTGAAATCTTTCAGGACACGTGGAGAGAGAGAGAGAGAGAGAGAGAGAGAGAGAGAGAGAGAGAGAGAGAAATAGACCCTGTGATCGGATTGGCCGATTGTAATTCCTATGATTGGTGATTGGCCCCAAAAATCCGGATCGGAGCACCGTTAGTACAACATCTAGTACATCTAGTCTTGAAGTGAAGCTATGACAGTCAGTGAGTTCAAACCTATACAGAATAATAAATCAATTCCTATGCTGGAGGCAACTTCAGCAGGACTGTGGGAACACTTCAATGGAGCTGTAGAAATTTGGCTTATGTCTATCTGTTTAAAGAGCAAACTGGACAAAGCTTTATTTGATTAGAGGGAGGTTGTTTTTTACCACATTTTCCCTTTAAAACACATGGCTTGTTTTTCTCATAACCAAAGCTAATTGAATAAATTATGAACGTATCATGGGAACACTTACTGTACGTCATTAGGACAACCTCTTGCCCTTTGGTCAACTTTCTATGACGCAAATGCATTGACAAGACAGAGGAATTTAAACTGTAATCAATTAATATGGATGTCAAAAAAATGGATTTAATACCTAAATTATGAAATTGTCATACACTTATAGAATAAATATATTATATATATATATTATAATAATAAATTAAGAACAAAATACATATTTTGCCTAAGATGATTCAATGAACAGGTGTTTGTATCTAATTATCATAATCTGATAATCAGAAACAGTATTTTATATTGTGTACTTAGTAAGTAGTAAAACTCGTGCAGGACCACAGCGCATGTGTGCATATTAAATTCATGGTTCATTTCCAGTTCAATACAGCAAAATGGTTGAGCTGGACCAGAAGACTATGTCAACATTTTAAGCCTTTATGAAACGGCTTTACAAAAGGATCTTTAAATCAGAACAATAGGTTAGATTCAGATTTGATGAATTATAAGAGAAAATCTTGAGTCAAAATAATCCGCTTCTGACTGAATGTCAGCATGACTCTGCAACATACTGACCACAACTGACATTAACTACCCTTACTAATGCGTTTAGATAATATTTGTTGGCAAGCATGAAGCACACACACTCAAAGCAACATATCAAAGTTGCGCAACATGGCTGATTAGGATAAAAAAAAAAATTCACTGTATTATTGAAAATGTGTAAAATAAAATTTTAAAAAAGGAGGTGGAATTGTGAAAAGAAAATGTTTTGTGATACAAGATTACTACTAGTTACTAAACATACTCTTGGAGATGTGCATGTGAAATGTCCCAAAAAGAAATAAAAGATGTGTGTGACTATACATATAAAGACTTTTCTTTACTCTCGCCACCACTACAACTGCAACAGTTCTTTTAAAAGGTAAAATATATATTAAAGTAATAGTTTGGGTGTTTTGAAGTCAGGTTGTATAAGGTACTTATCAATAGTCAGAGTATTACTTACAGTGATGACGGTCCACACACCCCCAGCATTGGGAAACGGACAGACCGACACCAGAGCAAAGCAATACAGTGCTGTGGACGAGGATGGCAGAAAAACATATTTTATCCATCTAAAAGAAATGCTCACCTAAAAAAAACATTAAAAAAAAACATCTACCATATATCTGTTTAAGTGTACACTACAGCTAGAATATTTTCACAGCTTTCACAGCCGTCAGACAGCCCTTTCCTTCTCCTTTCCGATGGAGAACTGAAGTGAAAGTGAAAACTTATCTATTTTCTCTCCAAAGCCAGCAGGCTCAGATGACAAAAATATTTCAATTTCAGTTCAGATTGCCGTAAATGGATATAAATGTTTGTAGGTGAGCTTTTCTTTTAGGTGGCTGAAATACGTTTTTCTGCCGTCCCCGTCCACAGCACTGTATTGCTTTGCTCCAGAGCAGGTGATCCTGGATGCTGGGGGGACGCTGACCGTCATCTACTGTAAGTAATACACCTACTATGGTTAAGTACCTCATACAACCCCACTGAGAAACACCCAAACTATCCCTTTAATATTGTCTACGTGAAAACAATTTATGGTAAATTAAATTAAATTGAAAAGACAATTAGGAGGGGATTACAGCAGTGCCTGTGCCTGCTTATTCAGTATTGTACTGTTGTGGAAAGGAGGGAAAAATGAGGTCGAGTACTTACCCAAACACTAAGCGATTGTGGGGACTACAGAATCAGACACCTGAAAAGAAACACAACATAATTATACAGCTCCGAAATGTAATAATAGAAATTAAGATTCAGGGCAAAATGGATCCAGGTCAGTTCATTTAAACTGTCCGATCTTGGGTTGCAGCTGCCGCTCATCTCAGTGCCTTTCATTCTATTGTTTACTTTAAGAAAGTTAGCATTAAAGTGCAGCTCTAACTCCTAAAGTGAAATCCTAACTTTTGACTGCAGGGGATACATTCAAAAAAGATAATTGTGAGTGAAATTTCTATTTCTGGTGTTGTGAATGTCCTACATTCTGTTTAGATACAGGTAAGGGTGGGGGTGGAATGATTTTTGTCTCCAGGGCCCAAAGATGTGTATTCCTCTTGCTGAGGAATTCTTTTGTTCTGATAAATTGACATTGTCAGTTTCCCACATTGCCACAGTGTGGCATATACTATAGGGAGCAGTGGTGGGAACACAGATGCTACATACGACTGGCGTCAGTCAATGTGACAGTTCTTGTTTTTTCTTTTCTTTTGAGGGAGGGGGGTCTATTTTTCTAAATCTGAACTTCCAAGTCAAGGAAGCAGGAAGGAATAGGAATTAATACACCTACACTCCCCTTCTCCCTTTAGAATGGCAAAAATCTCTTTGTACCCACATCATAATTAGTGGTGGGCGCCAGTTTGGGATTGTTATCCATGCCTCCTTCACACTTTCTTTTGCAAGTATAATACAATGTTTTGAGAACATGCAACTGACAACTAAGTCTTTTCTCAACTTCACTTCAGTATCTTTACACTGTGCTAATGTTAAGGAACAAGTATTGCTTGAAGTTGCGTTCCTTGTTCTAGCATATGCTTCCTATTTTCAGAGGCGCCGTTTTCCAAAAGCGAGTAGCCGGGTGGCGGGCGCAAAGGAAAAGTAACCAGCAGCCAGGGTGCTGGGGACATGTTCCTCCAGGGAGATGATGTTGATGAACAAGCTCTATTTTGGTGTCTTTTCCTGCACTCTATTCTATTCAAAAGGCAGTCTCAATTACGGAATAAGTTTAATGTGTTTACCTCTAAAAGTGTTCCACGTTCCACTTTTAATTAGCAGTTTGTGCTGAGCACCGAACACCGCTGTATACTTTATGTTACCACAGGAAGAAAATCCTTCTTTTTATAACAATCAGTTAAATATGGACATGTGTGTGCTTAGTATGTTTTTAAGTTCATATTTATCTAAACTTTATATCTGAAGATGTAAATATAACCCGATGAAGTGTAAACATTTTCATAAACTTACTTTTTTTGAACAATAAAATACAAGTATGTAAGTAACAATAAGCTGATTATTTGATGAATAGAAAATCAATCTGCAACCATCATGATAATGAATTAACCAAACGTTCTCCGTTTCTGGATTCTACAATGTGAGGATTTTGCTGCTTTTCTCCATTTTCTCATCGTACATTTAATATCTTTGGTCAGACCGAAGGACATAGTCACGGTGACGTCACCCATTGGTTTGTGGACTGCCGTTTTGAAGCCTCGAGTTCTGCATTTTGTCCGTCGCAATCTTGTTTTTTTTGCAACAAAAGTGACACGAGGATTGAGCTAAGTACAACAGAATGCTAAATAAGACATAAGGTGACCAAAATGTTACAATTAACTTTCATGAAGTGAAAACACACTGTGAAAGGGTTAAAGTTCTAAGACAAAAACACGCACAACTCCCGGATTGGACGAAGCCGTGGTAGCAACCTGTTAATCATAAGGTAGCCACGCCCTAAAGCATCCCCTGCTTTATGGTCTATCTGACTCTAGATGGGACCATCATTTACTAAATGAACATCATGCTGTATTGAAGAAGACTTGAAACTAGTGATTGAGACCATAAACTCATGTTTACAATGTTTACTGAGGTCAGAAATCAAGAGAGAAGTAGGCTCATTTTCTCATAGACTTCTATACAACCAGAGGAGTCGCCCCCTGCTGGCTGGTAGAAAGAATGCAAGTTTAAGGCACTTCTGCATTGGCTTCACTTTTCAGACTCGGAGGTACATGTCAAGACATTTGACATGTTTTCACCATTTTCTGTCATTTTATACCCTGAACGATTAATCCGTTAAATTAAAGAAAACTAAATCAATAGATTAATCGACAATAAAGAATTGTTAGCTGTAGTATAGAAGTGTAGTAAAGACATAATAGAGCATGGGAATGACCATCACATAATTCCATCATAAACCCTTAACACTTTCACAATTTATTTTAAATAATTAATTTATGAATTTACGTTTATTTCTGATTTATGACTAGAACAACTTGACGCACAGAGCTGAGCTGTATCTCAAATTAATCTTCAGGTTCCTAGCTTTCAGATGATGTACACCACTTCTATGTGACATCTACTGCTGACCTGCTATCTCCCCCTAAAGACTCCCTGTACCCCCCTAAAAAAGACTAAAACAGAATGCAGCTGCATGAGGCCCAATGTGCGGTTCACTCAGAATACTTCACATAGCTAATTGTCAACACTCTTTGTTGAGACTTATATTCTACCAAAGGTATAATACCACCACCAAGGCCAAACTTACAATTACTACAACTATTGTGCCATCTACCCAAACAAACCTGATAAAAGAAAGTAACAGCTAGCTGGGGACCTTATTAAGTCTTTAGGAAATATGCCTCACTTCCTGTTTACTTGTCTTGCCATAAACTTAATTTGTGCACCATTGCTATGTGGTTTGGATATTTTATTTATACTTTACCTTTAGTTACCCAGTGTAGATTTAGTGTGCGCTAATATTTTTTTGAGCAACTCCATGCCTTGCACATGCAGTTCCACATTCTCACTCATGGAACCTTCCTAATACAAACATTAGTCTTTAACAACCACAGCCAGATTAACTGCCAAACAGCCATAATCACAGAAATCCATGTATTAAAACCAGCAACTTCCTCTCCAGCTAAGAAGTTACCAAACCAAAGAAATGACTTGATATACACTAGCATCAATATCTGACCAATTGCTTTGATTTCTTTTCCCTGAGAAGTGGGGGACTTGAAACATATCCACTACATCTGATTGATCTTAGACTCTCAGTCTCTGAGCTACTGATCCAAACACAAACAAAAGGGTTTCAGCACATTCTGTGCTACAACATCTGGGGACAGAGCCAGCAAAGAAGGAGTTGTGTAATATTGTGGCCAGAAATCGTGAAAAAACACAGGTCAGATGGGCTCATGGGGTCTTGTTTGTCTCTCAGTTGCCAACTGTAGCCACCCTAATAAGTTTAAAGCAGAACTGTAATGTTGATAATGCTGGTACTACGGTGCCTGTAAGGCAAATAGCAGCTGTGCCAAATCCGGCCCTGCAGCGAAAAATATATTCATATTCACAGTTTAAATCCAAATTAACATAATTTTACATAAATCTACAGTAGATAACAAAGTAAATACAAGGCTCATGTAAATCCCAATGAATATGAACTTGTGACATGTAGTTAGTACTGTCCCAACATTGAGTGAAGCATTGTAAGCATATCTACTGTGCCTCGTTCTGCACCAGGCTATTTGAACGGCACCTGGTGCTGAAATGACATCTAATAAACTTGCCCAATAAATAACACAAATATTTCATATAGGGCTGTCAATCAATTAAAATATTTAATCAAGATTCATCGCATTATTGTGATGATACTTAATTTCATCTGTTCAAAATGTACCTGAAAGGGAGATTTGTCAAGTATTTAATACTCTTATCAACATGGGAGTGGGCACACGTATGTATATGTTTATTATTGGAAATCAATTATCAACACAAAACAATGACAAATATTGTCCAGAACAACAGCTTTAGCCTATTTAACCATCACAGATTTTTGTCTCATGAACACAAATATCGGACAGTCTTACAGAAGGGACTTATTCACTGGATAACTTTGAAGAAAAATTAAAAGCCTGATGACTCTCAGGCAAGTTCTGGTCTTATGAGGATCGTTTTCTATGGTTTCTGAGTAGATTTACGGACATTTATTCATAGATAATGATATCCCTGGAATGTGTAAGTCACACTGAATCTAAAAATATGTGGATAATGTGTGTTCAGATTTGATAGAAAATGACAGAAAACAGTACGATTTTTGATGCAAAATACAGCAATCAGGCATTACAGGTTTAACGCCTGAAGTGCCTTCATTGTCTCTATGGGCTGCGTCACAGACGCTACTCCAGCTCCAACATCTGACAGTTCTAAAAGCTGGTAAAATCATCGACTCAAACTACAACAACTAACTCCTGGTTGTCTTTAGAACACTGGCATGCACCTGTCCCTTTCGCGTCACACAGAATCTTTGTCCCAGAAATTATCACCCGCAAAGTGTGGGTAAATTGTTGGCAGCAGAGGATAAAATCGTCAGGCCATCTGCCACTTTGGCAGGCAGGAAAAACATTAGATGGGAAGAATCATTCCCGTTCAGAACCGGTTCCCAGTTGTCCGATTCTTTGACATCTCATGCTTCTGTGACTATCGATTCCTCTGTATTGATGCTTTCCAACAGTTACGCATGCACAGTGACGCATAAGCACGCTCTATCATGTTTCAGTGTGTTTGGTACCGGAGCCATAGCGGAGAGAAAAATAAGCGCTCAGAAGCATGGCGCTACTAAACCTAAGGGTGCACCCTATTTTTCCTTGAAAATGCGACACTGAACAACAAATCTGTGTTGAAATCAGCAGAAGCAGAGTTAGTAACGTTACCTGTTAGCAGCCGGTGGGCAGCGCAGTCTTGACTGGCTAAATAACGGAGCTACTAACATTAACGTGTTCCATTATGGTGTGTTCAAACTCTGTTCAGTACAAATGAGTATTGGGCGAAGGTAAATTCCAACGTTATCATGATGTGTTCAAATGTAATCTCGTAAAATAATGTTTTTGGCAAGAAACTTGAATAAATAAAAAGTTAAAAAAGTTTGGAAACTTGTGTTTGGTGGATTATTTCTCTGTTGTTACAATGCTAATGGTCATTGTATTTTACATGGTTGGAAAGCCTGTTTATTAGAGCTTTTTGGAACATTTTTCTTGGGCGCTACCCACATAATCAGCTGTGCTGCTCATCCCACAAATGCATGATCCTTACAAGTTGGACATCCTTGTGAAGGTAAATAAACAGGCTTTCCAACCATGTAAAATACAATGCCAATTAGCATTGTGACTACAGAGAAATAATCAACCAAACACAAGTTTCCGAACTTTTTTCCCCAGTTTATTATGGTTAACTTCCTAACACTAGTTCTAAGCAGCTTAGAATACATAGTTAAAACTACTGAAGATTTTTTTATTTATCAAAGCAAATATTTAAATAACCATAATCATTTGAATTGTGTGTTTTATACAACCAATATAGATGACAATAGCAAAGTACAGTACAGTACTGTGTACAGTAGCCTCCCACCCCCGAACAATAGGGCTCTCCCAGAAACAACGGTGTAATTCAAACACTGGAATTTACCATGGATATAACGCTTTTTATGTAAAATATATCGAACATTGAATGACATCAGATCTAAAATGTTATTCCTTCATTTAGTGCATGGATTTCAAAAGTGGCAGACAAAAAAAATAGTTGCCTGCCTGAAAAAAGTTCATTTCAGACCCTGCCCACCTCTCTCCCTCATTCATTGCTATGAATTAAGCTGTACTAAAGCCACTTGCAGCATGTGCCCATTCTGAAACTGCTGTGCTTATCACTGTACCACAATCTAACCTGTACTACTTCTCTATTGTTGGATGTGACCTTACACAACAATGCATTTCCTGGAGACGGAGCATGTATTTACATTAGATTAAACAGGTTATTCATAAAGATTTGCTGTCACACCGCAGAACTTCAGAAATGTTCAGGCATATTTTATAATAGTCAAATAAAATGAGGCAATTTCACTCAATGCCAAATCCATTATGATAACTTAGGTTAAACTATTTTCAGCCTTGTGGACCATGGGGAAAAAACACAATGAGTTAAATACTCAAATTATCAGAGCCATTAAACATTCAGATAGAGCAATTTGCTATCAAACACAAGTGATCATCCAAGTACATTAGACCATTAACACATTTCTAAAGACCCACAATTTGTCAAAGAAATGCAATTTGGGGCCTGAAAGGGTCTTTATTTATCAGGTTATGATGGACAGGCGTGAAAGAGACTAAAAACAAGTGTACATGCGTCACACCCGTTTTCTAACCTTCATCTTCGTCTTCAAGCTGCACTCGGGATCATTCGGCTATTTTTATAGGCTGTATGTGATGTGTTTGAATACTCATGATGCCTTTTTATTAATTTTTTTTTACAAGAGCTGACCCAAACCTTAATCTCATACAGATCTCAAAGCCAAGGGTCCATTTCCTCTGTGGACGCATGCTTTCTAAGTGCTCCTACAATGGACAGCTTGATTTGGGCCTTAATATTTACAGCCTGAAAAGGCAGACCAAACCAATGAAAAATACATATCCCTGAAAACACCTTGGCCTCTTCCCCTGGCTTTATGGTGGATTTATAACCACTTCTTTACAGCGCCGCAGCAGAGTGAAAGGCATGTTGAAATTAAATTATGGCACGTTACCTTTTCTGAACTAGGTACAGTAGAGTACAGTACTTACAGGTGCTTACAGGAATCTGCCTGCGGGCAGACTGGAGTGCAGGAAATACCCTTGACAGGACACGGTGGCTCCTCTGATTTATACCTGACCTGCAAACTGTTCATGAGAACATCACCTGGACTAAGAATACAGCCGGCTCTCGCTTAAAGGTGAGCAGGCGGAATGCAGCGGAGTGACTTTCAGAGCCCCAGTATGAATTCTTGATTATACCTCTTGAAGATGTAAATACACATATAGCTTCATGAGGGGTAGAATTTTATGAATACTATTCATCTCCTACCACTCGAATTCTTAATGTGTTACAAATGATGCACCTCTCTTTGAGTCATTTCATAGAGTGGTTCACCCTGGGTTCCCTCGACAAAACCAATGGGATTTTTACATTGGGTTTTGGATTATTGCAGAAAATAAGCTCTGTGGCAAACGAATGTTTATGATACTTACACATTTCTTTCCATAAAATAATCTCTACAAATGAACATCACAATTATGATTTTTGAACTGTGAATGTCATCACTAACTATATAAATGCAAATCCATTTACCATTTACCATATGGGTGCTCTACAGTTGTAGCGTCGGCCCATTTGACCACGGAGATGAGAGCGACGGCTGGCTCGACCGCATGTTACCGCGATACGATAACGTTTCCTGTCCATGACAGAGTTAGCATGCAGCTTTAGCCGTGATGTCTAGCTCTGCTTTTCCTGTCAATGTGTGAAACCCAAAGTGTTTCCATCCTTTACTGTAGCATTTACCACTTTGGATTTAAAATAGGAGGGTGCAGGTCGTATCCACGCAGACCCTCCAAAGTTTTAGACTTTTTCGTTTCGGTTTGCTTCAGCCAGCTGCTGTTTGTTTTGGTTGAAGGATACGGAAAGATATGACATCAAGTTACTCAGACTACAAAAATAAAAGCGGTAACTTCCTTCTAACCCTGTATAGACTCAAATGAAGCAAATATACTGGAAAAACAAAGTTCGGAAACTTGTGTTTGGTGGATTTTTTCTCTGTTGTTACAATGCTAATTGGCATTGTATTTTACATCGTTGGAAAGCCTGTTTATTTACCTTCACAATGATGTCCAACTTGTAAGGATCATGCATTTGTGGGATGAGCAGCACAGCTGATTATGTGGGTAGCGCCCAAGAAAGATTTGCCAAAATGCTCTGCCAATGGTAAACAGTGTATTCTCATAAGGCTACCAGGAAGCCTGCAATGACTGCCCTTCACCGTCAGGCCCGTTTGCGCTGGTGTCGACAACACAGACAATGGAACCTGAACATGTGGGGGAATGTCATGTTCAGTGATGAGTCCAGGTTCTGTCTGCCAAAGTTGGATGGCAGGGTCAAAGTATGGAGACGACGTGGAGAACGTTATGCTGATTGTTGCACCGATGGAGTAACAGCTTTTGGTGGGGGCAGTGTCATGGTGTGGGGCGGCATCTCCCTCACTGGCAAAACAAGGCTTGTCATCATTGAAGGCCATCTCAATGCAGGGAGATATCGGGATAAGATTCTGCAGCCAGTGGCGATCCCATATCTCCACAATCTGGGACCTAACTTCATCCTTCAAGAAACAACGCTCACCCCCACAGAGCCAGGGTTATCACAGACTACCTCCACAATGTGGGAGTAGAGAGAATGGAATGGCCTGCCAAGAGTCCAGACCTCAACCCAATTCAACACCTGTGGGATCAGCTTGGGCGTGCTGTACGTGTTAGAGTGACCAACACAACCTCGTTGGCTGACCTGCAATGAATCCTGGTTGAGGAATGGAACGCCATCCCACAGCAACGTGTGACCAGGTTGGTGACCAGCATGAGGAGGAGGTGCCAGGCTGTTGTGGCTGCGTATGGGTCTTCCACCGCTAATGAGGCTCCTGATGGTGTATTAAATGAATCAATATGTCTTGTTTGTTCCTTGTTACTGATAGAGAGTTCAATCATCCAATCCACCAAACAACTCAAAACAAGAGTCAATACCAACAGGGGAATACACTGTTTACCATTGACGGAGCATTTTGGCAAATTTTTCTTGGGCGCTACCCACATAATCAGCTGTGCTGCTCATCCCACAAATGTATGTTCCTTACAAGTTGGACATCATTGCGAAGGTAAATAAACAGACTTTCCAACGATGTAAAATACAATGCCAATTAGCATTGTAACAACAGAGAAATAATCCACCAAACACAAGTTTCCGAACTTTGTTTTTCCAGTTTATATCGATTCCAGCAAAAATCGATTTCAAAATCATAAAAAAACAAACAAATGCGATACATAGGTGAAGACATTTTTTTCCCACCCCTAATATTTACTGACATATTCAATATCGTTGAACAAAACAATAAATTATCTTCAGTTTGTATTAACCACTGATCTTATTTCAGGCATCTAACTAAAAACCCATTCAGAAAACCATTGACTAGGACTCATTCCTGCACCACTCTATCCACCTTTCAGTCAATTTAGGATGGAAATGTGGAATGGAATAAACTTTAACTTTCTATGTTGACTAACATTGAGGATATTGTTAAAAGGAACATTTTAAATGGTAAGACAGAGCGTCGGGAAAAAAACTTGCGGAAACCAGTGCGTACTTTGCTGAGTAATGTTGTCATAATCAAAAACAGATTGCTGAAGACAATAAAAGCCAAGTCGTAATAAACCATAATCTTCCTTTAAACATGTTATATACCGTATCTGAAGCGTTTCACTTTGCACTAATGTTCTAAAAATAACCTTGGTTGTGCAAATGTATGTAGTTGTTTTAAATTTCATTTGAAATGGCATCAAAATGGCAAATAGAGACAGCCTCTGTATAGGATCTATACAGCACGTTTTCTGCTAATTCAATAAATAGTAGTCTATATGAAATTACCACATGGTAAAGCCTATTTTTGTATACTTCTGTGTGAAATAAATACTTGACAAATGCAAAGTATTGAGTATTTTCTCATTTTAAGAACTTGAGTGCAAAATGAATATAACAGCTGCAAGTGAAGTTATTGCAAAAAAAGAAATAAATATAGACCTAGTTTATATCGAGATAGAAACCATATAGAAAAACATATCCGACAGAGTTTTTAGATCGTTTTGAGGATATATATCGTCATATTGCCCACTCCGGGTCACTTTAATTTGAAACTTGTCTCTTTAACTTGTCACTACCACATAAGAGAGTGATTTTAATTAATCATTCTTGTATAGTTTTGTATAGTTTCTACTCTTATACTAGTTGTATATTCTTCTTATTTTATTTTTTCTTATTTCTACTTGTGTATTTAATTGTTGTTATTCTGTCTTTGTGCTGCTGTAACACCTGAACCTACGTCTGGAGATAAATAAAGGCGTAGCTTATCTTATCTGAGACGCAAATGTTCATTTCCAGTCAAATGCTACTGTTTCAGATTTTGCCCAGTACTTGTACATTGTCTCCCCGTCTCCTCTTCAGCTTCAGACAGACACAGCCTCTGAATGTCTCCCTCCCTGATATCAGTGTTTTCTGGAATGTTTCACAGTATGTCATTCCTCACCTGCCCACAGGTTGCCTCCACTGAGTTTCAGCCGCCTTCAAGTCTGTATTGTCTGCCTGCTGTAACGGTCCAGCCTTTCCTGTGTGCCTGCTCCTGCCGGTTTGAGTTGCCTGCTGATTTTCCACATGGTTCCCTCTATTATACCTGTATGCCTGCTGCACACTGTAAGCTTGAACATCGACCACTAGAACTATACATGACATGTTTCTTATCTGCATTAGCGCAATCCTTACTGTATGCCAGCTGCCCTATGACCCAATCCCAAAGTCCATCGTTACAGACCCTCAGACTTTGACATTCATTTCTAATAAGTCTGTGAGGGCCCGCAGCTGTCCTACAGTGAACATGACATGTCTTTGAGAGCACTCTTACAGACTTTTTGAGCCGATATGTACACTTTCTATAAGTCTGCAGTGCTTCAGGTGTCATAATAATGGCCTCTACACAGGTAACAACCAAAGTGTTGTCCTATTTCTCATACAGCATTTGGAGCCTTTGCACCCTCCTGCTCTCAAACACTTGCGCTGATCATGAAGATGATGTCGGAGTCTGTGTGAGATCAGTTCTTAGGGTGGACGTCAATCAATCAATGAATCTGTAATCTTAATGCATCATAATACCAAAATCATTGTCAATTAGTGATTTTGTCGGTATTTTTCATTGCCCTCTCTCGGTTTCCTCTCGAGCTCACAGTTCTCCCGTATTTCTCTCAATTCATAACACATTTTAAAACCTTTTTTTCCTTTTTCCTTATCACAACCTGTTTCTGGCACTGTACAACGTGTACAAGCCCTACTGTTTCCACTAGGGATGCTCATTTTGAAATATGTTCTTAACCGATAACCGACCCTCGTTAACCGATTATTAACCGTTAACCGACAAGATTTGTGCCTCGCACCAGCTGCAGTGTGTGAGCACAACAGACAACTGAGAACCCAGTTCAGCGTCCGGGAGCGTTAACTTAGCAGCTACGATGCTGCGTGTAGTGTCGCGGACATGCAGCCACTTTCCCAGTAAAAGTCTCCACCACACATTTAGTTTAGTTTAGCAGGTTGTCAGCTGTGTGTCTGCTCGGCGGAACAACAATCTGTCTGCCCTGATTAACGATAGTGATTGCCCGATAAACAGTGTGTGTATATATATGCTACGTTAGCAGCTCTAGCATTGCCGGCGGGTTCCTGCTCGCCGCCGCCGCCACACACATATATAGTCCGTGAACGCGACATAACTTTAATGAGTGTCCTTGTGTGTGTTGGCGGTGAGTGTGAGGTTGTTGGTGGCGTTCTAGCTGTGAACGTAGGTGTAGCAGTGTGTGTACAGTTTATTTGTCGGTGAATAAATGCTACGAAACTACAACTCCTCCGCTAGCGAGCCAGAGACCGGAGCCGACTTCCCGTATCCTGCAACTCCGGCTCCGCCTTTTAAGGTGGACTGTTAAGGTGGACCAGCTTTTCTCCTTGAAGTGACGAGCCGCTCAGCTTTTTAATTAATTATAAATATTTCTTTTAACCGTTTTGACCGGTAGCGTTAATCGGTTAAAATGCTTAATGTCGGTTAACGGTTAAACGGTTAATTATGAACATCCCTAGTTTCCACCCGGACAACAATACAGTGACAACAAATGTAATTTCCTGGTATAAAAGAGCTGCTCGCAATACAACTCGGTTTGAGCTGCGCTCACCGCTGGGTTAGGCGCAAATCACAGCACAGAGCACCCAAAAAAGCTGCCATGGTGCGGCGCAAGCCATTGGAAATAATGGGTTTCAGACAGCTTTTAGAGCGCAGTGGTATCGTCGTCGTATTGTGTCTGGAAGGGTCTTCAGTGAGTGAGAGACAGAGAGAGAAATCGAGAGTACTAGCAAGAATTACTCCAGCACGGGGGGGGGAAATAATAAATGAAATTCATGAATAAATAAAAACTGATGAATATCAGTTTATGCCAGAGATTCATGCAATTTCACAATTAAAGTTGAGAATTAAAAGTATTTAGGCATAACATAAAAATGCTGTTGCAGTGTACTTATTATTTTGCTATTTTCATTCTTTAACAGTCTCCAGAAACAAAGTCTCTGTAACTTAAATTCTCCTGGGGGAGGACCCCCAGACCTCCCGCTTTGGGTTAAAAATCCTCCCTATTTTAGAGGTGTCAAGGTTGGCAAATATGAGAGAGACCAGTATGGGTCTGCACTGAGCTCTGTTTTCCTGTCAAAATCATTAGAATCTGCAGAGGCTTCCTCTATCGCTGCAGTCAATTCAGAGATTATAATTGGTTAATGTTTACAGGCAATGGTTCAGCTGTTATTGACAACAGGGTCACAAAGAGGAGATTTTGTGAGCTTTGCAATCACCATGCTTCAACAGTTTTACCATAAAACACTCTACAGGGGAGCAGAGAATGATGCAGTAATAAACATTCATTTACTTGAAAGAGAAAGAGAAACCTTAAACTGATAGTTCAGTTATCGCTTGGTATACGCCAAATAGATTGAAAAAAACATTTCAGACCAAACTCCCTCCCTCTTATCTTCCTGTAACACTAAATATTTTTGATGACCTTTGATCCTGCGCTTAAGGACGTACATATAAATGTATCCAATCAAATGTAATTTGGGGCAAATGTTAGCCTCACTGATAAATAAAACCACACCGTTAGCTTGTGGGTCGTAGTAGTTAGCAGAGCAATACATTTGCATTTACATTTCTAGAGAATGAAGTGGAAATGCATTATAGGAACTGACCACCTGACTCCATCCTTTTCCTTTCAATTGTATTCAATTGAAAAAGATTAATTGAAACTTAGGGCTGTCAAAGTTAACGCGATAATGTTAACGCAAATTCATTTTAACGCCAACAATTTCTTTAACGCATTAATGCAACTTAGGTTGTAGCGGGCTCAGTTTTAAAGCCAGAGTGATGATACTTCATATGAAACTAGAAATGCGAAGGAATCCACTGGTACCATACTAGCTTGTCGTGAAGGAGGTTAAATAACGCTCCAAACTTACGCTATATTTTGGAGCGTAAAAACTGTCATGGCCATTTTCAAAGGGGTCCCTTGACCTCTGACCTCCAGATCAGTGAATGTAAATGGGTTCTATGGGTACCCACGAGTCTCCCCTTTACAGACATGACCACTTTATGATAATCACATGCAGTTTGGGGCAAGTCATAGTCAAGTCAGCACACTGACACACTGACAGCTGGTGTTGCCTGTTGGGCTGCAGTTTACCATGTTATGATTGGAGCATATTGTTTTATGATAAATGCAGTACCTATGAGGGTTTCTGGATCAATATCTGTCATTGTTTTGTGTTGTTCATTGATTTACAATAATAAATATATACATATATTTGCATAAAGCAGCATATTTGCCGATGTTGAGAAGAGTATTAAATACTTGACAAATCTCCCTTTAAGGGAGAATAATTTTGAACAATTAATTGCGGTTAACTATGGCCCATCATGTGATTAACGATTAGTTATTTTAATCGACTGACAGCCTTATTGAAAATACATCTATACTTTGGAATTGATACTTATTTCCCAGAGCTCTGGGACAACAAGTGCAATCCCTGAAAGGTGCCAAAACAAATCTAGGGCTTTGCTTTATATGTTTCTTCCTAATTTGATGCTTCTACAACAACTAAAAGTTGGGACGGCGGAGGGATTGAAGAGATTAATGCATCTAATGGACTGGATCTGTCTGATATTAACTAAAGTGACCTCAAACCTGACACGTAAGGTCCCTCTCACCCTCAGCTTAAACCCCACAGTATGCAACCTAAACACAAAAAAGCATGCAGGGAGCTCAAACAACAAGCCAGCCGTGTATAGAGAACAGGCTATGTGTCAATGGAGAGTGGCTGCACTATGATACTTGATCCACAATGCACGCTACACCATATACAATTGGATAATCCATTAATGAAGCAGATTCTGGGGCAGCTCGCTAAGACCCAGAACATAACCTTTAACCTCCTATGTATTTAGACATGACATGAGAATAGTGCAAGTAAATGTACATGTGGAGGAACAAAGAAGCTTTTCTCTTTATGCTGTGACAAACCAACAGTATGTGGAAGTCCCCTCCACCTCTTCCTATATACTTGTAATAGCATTAGCAATGCTTTAAAGTCTAAATCGTACTGCATTAGTGCTCTTAACAGCACCAAACAATAAATGGCTTCCATTTACTGTAGTTAAGCCTTGGCTTTTTACTTTTGTTTGTCTGTTTCTATATCCTGCTTGGAATCCAATTGAGGTCAATCAGTATGAGCAACTGATTGACATCATAGACAATACCGTGCAAGAGAAAGAATTCACATTGAGGTGGCTCTACCACAACAAACATCACCTGTCTACACTCTATATACATACTATGAATACCTGTTGGTCTACATACTATTAGAAAAATGCAACCCTACTGCCTGACGAGAACACCAATAAAGATGATTCTGCAAACCCCAGAATATGTTCATTTATGTGTTTTTTTTATATCAAAGAATGCCAACGTTTTTTTTTAAATTCTTGCTTTCTGCAAAATCTGTACATGTTGGCTACAGCATGGTTGATGTTTGGGAAAGGTTGTGGTTATGGCAAATGCACTACTGTTAAGGTGTTGTTAGACTTAGGCAACTAAAACACTTGGTTAAAGGGTCTATTTTACACGTCAAAGTGGTTTTACAGGTCCAGCCCTTTCTCCTAAAAATCATGTTTTCATACAACTAAACTGCATCCTCAATTACATTTGCAGGGAAAAATATTTTGGCGCGGATTACGTTTGTCTTGGACGTATCACAAATATGTTTGTAAAAGTCAGCGGAAGGCAGCAAGTGACATAGTACAACGAGCGACACGCAGACCACAGTTAATGAAAGTTAAGTGGTATAATAACGAGTATAACAAGCGATAAAGTCCACTACGAGCGGGCGAAGGGTGGTGGATACCCATCCAAACAAACACAGGACTTTTCCTCAGGAGGGCGCTGTTCATGTCCCATGTGAAACAAAAAGTCAATGTTCACTTATTTATTTAGCCTAAACCTAAAACTAAGTAATTTTATTGCATTTTTCTTTAGTTTTGTTTCAATGTTGTAGTCATTTTAAGCCAAACCACGATGTTTTTTTACTAAACCTAACCGAGGAGTTTTGTTGCCTAAACCTAACCAAGGAGTTTTGTTGCGTAGTTTGTTTTGTTTCAATTTACAACGTTAACCACGTGTTTAAAACGATTTAAAACTGCGACAGTAATCGAGGAGAAAATAAGTTGCCGTCAAAACGTAATTGAGAATGCAGTTTAGTTGTTTGGGAATGTAATTTTGTAGGAGACAGGGTTGACAGGTCTTAGAGAGTATTACTGCATATGAGAAACAAGTTGTAAAAGCATGTTGTGTCTCTAGAGAGAACTGTGTGGAGCTGTGTGAAGTATTGCAGGCGAACGTCTCAAGGCTACATTAGCTGCTACTAGCATAACACACCCAAATCTCTGACTGAACTGTCAGCGTTCGTATTGAATTCTGGGTAATGTAGGCACCAGGTTTTGACAAGGAAGCATGAATTACATATGTTTTAACCTCTCTTTTTTCTTTCAGTTATGGAAGCCCACACATTACAGGTTTTGACTTAGTATTAATACCTCAGAGGCTCAAATCTCTCGTCAACTATTTTGATATTTGATTAATATGTTTGAGTATTTTTTTAAGAATTACAGCTTCTTAAATGTAAATATTTTCTGGTTTCTTTACTTCTCCATGACAGTATACTGAATATCTTTGAGTTCTGAGCAAAACAAGACATTAGAGGACGTCATTTTTGGCTTTGGGAAACACTGATCACCATTTTTCACGATTTTATGTCGATTGGTCAATTAATCCAATGACTAATTTATTGTTATGCAAATCAACGTATTTTTGTAATCAATGACATAAATGACGTTGACGAATCGCCCCAGCGCTACACACAAACATAAAAATCCCTGACTGCCCTGATGTTAGGATGCATGGAGGGGTGAGTGTGAGGTTAAGTGAAGTCTTAGTCCCAGGTGTAACAGTGCCAGAACATAGACAGTGACTTTGAGCCAAGAGGATGATTCGGGTCAGTAGGTTATTGCATTCCTGGACCACAGGGGACTTGTTGGCAATTAATCCTGCCAATGAGCCACGTGAAATATGCACAATGTACAGACAGTGTGCCAGTAGACTGATAAATGCAGCTCTGTTAACATGGCTATTTCAAAGAGTGATAGGCTAAAATTACTGCTGCTGACACCAGCGACTCACAACTACAATGACACAATAAGATTGTGGCAGAACAAAAGGTGTTGTGCCCGATGTAACACAAAATCAGAACTCTTCCGAGTCAATTAAGGACTGTCTTAACATCTCAAGCACTAGCAGAAAGCTCTAAAATCCATCATTATCAGCTTCTCCCAAACTGCTACCTTGAAACATCAGGTTTTATCAACCACTGCAACAGGTTTTATCTGTCAGGAGCATCCCTTCTCTTTTCTTTATCAAGATCAAGAGAAAGCGCTGCCAACTTAAAGGGATAGTTTGGGAGTTTTGAAGCGGGGTTGTATGAGGTACTTATCCATAGTAGGTGTATTACTAACAGTAGATGACGGTTGGCACGCTCCCAGCTTGGAGAAACAGACAGCAGCACCGGCACCGGGTGGACAGGGCCAGCAGAAAAACGGATTTTAGCCACCTAAAAGAAAGGCTCATCTAAAAATATCTATATCCGTTTAAGTGAACGCTATATAGGATTTAGTAGGGGTGGGAAAGAAATCAATTTTTTTTTTTTTTTTACCATTTTAAATGGATTTTTTTAATGCCAGAATCGATGTATTTGCTTCATTTGAGTCTATGAGGAGGTAGAAGGAAGTTACCGCTTTTATTGTTGTAGTCTGAGTAACGTGACGTCATATCAGTTCTGTATCCGGCTCAAGCTGCATGCTAACTCTGTCATGGACAGGAAACGTTATCGTATTGCGGTAATGTGCGGTCAAGCCAGCCGCCACACACCGTGGTCTCCGTGGTCTCCGTGGTCTCCGTGGTCAAATGGGCCGACGCTACAACTGTAGAGCACCCATATACTGACATTTGTGTTCTCTGCATTGAAACGGCCCCGATGGAGCTGACCATGGATGGATAAAGAGAACGGAGCTGACGGGAGAGCTAGAGACCACCTTGGAGAAGTTAGAGGAAGTAGACACGTGGGACTACATCCGGTTTTCAAAATAAGGTGTTAACAAAGGGAACTGTACATACAAAATACATCCATGGAAATAAGATTGATTGGATTATTTCACCAGAAGTATAAAACATTACATGTCCCTTATAAATTAAAAAGATAATACCACTAATTTGTGAGGGAATATCTTTATTCTTTGATTTTTGGGTTGCTGAAAAAAAAATTATAAATAATTCCTGACAATGACTGACTTGAGGATGACTTAATGAATATGATTTAACTTTTAGTCATGATCTAGAGTTAAAAAAGTTATCAAAAATCGCAATAAATCATAATATTGAATCGCAATTCTTGTAGAACCGCAATACATATCAAATCGGAACCCAAGTATCGTGATAGTATCGAATCGGGAGATATGTGACTCGTCCCAGTCCTAATATTTATAATATTTTCCGATGCCGAACTAAACTGAAAGTGAAACACAGCTATACATTTTTTGTCATCTGAGCCTGCTGGCTTTGGAGAGAGCATAGATAAGCTTCACTTTCAGTTCAGTTCCCCGTCGAAAAGGAGAAGGAAAGGAATGTCTGACGGCAAGATAAAGCTGTGAAAATATTTAAAATATAGCGCACACATAAACAGATATAGATGTTTTTAGATGAGCCTTACTTTAGGGTGGTTAAAATACGTTTTTCTGTCGTCTCTGTCCACAGCACTGTATTGCTTTGCTCCAGTGTCGGTGCTCCTGTCTGTTTCTCCAAGCTGGGGGCATGCCGACCGTCATCTACTGTAAGTAATACACCTACTATGGATAAGTATCTCATTCAACCCCACTTCAAAACACCCGAACTATCCCTTTAAGTATTAAGAATTACTCCAAAAGGCAAATAGCACAACTTTTATTTTTAACCCCCAACACCTCTCTGGTAGTAGCCGATATTCCAGTCATACTTTTCTGTGCTTTATGAACACTTGTTATGCATCATGGACACTCTAAAACACTAAAGGCTACTTTCGAGAGTTTTTTAAGTTGAAAAAAAAAAGCAGAATTGAGTCTAATTTTTACCAGCCAAAGACAACCAAAAAGACACATAAGAAGATCTGGTTTAAATTCAATTGAAGAAGTTTCTTTGAAATTTCCAGTAATTGACAATGTTGACAATATTTAGTGACCTTTACACCATAAATACATGTTCATTGATTGGTTTCAATACTTGATGTTGACATTCAAAAGTAAAACAATGTTTTAAGTTGTAACACTAACCATTTCCACTGACATCATTCTTTCTTTCGTAATTCTAAACTGATTTATGTGGTGTGCTTTATGTGGTTTGCAGTCAGATGTTTTGGCACATCAGTAATGGCGCTGTGTTTTGCCAACAACATGCGTCGGTAATTTGACCGTCCTTAGAGACTGGCATCTGTCACTGCATGCAAAGTGAGTGTATCAGTCACATTGTGTGAAGTGTCCCATTAGCCTCGAGCTTCTGCCTTATCTGAGATTAATCAGTTAGTACTGTATCTGATCCTAAATGATAGGGGCACAGAGAGAATGGCACTTTTGGCACACAATCACTCCACTGTCTTTATGTCAATGTTAAAGATTACGGTTGTTTACTGGGGTGTGTTGATGAACAGTACATAGAAATGTTCAACAACCAAAATGTTAAAATGATGGCCGTTAGGAGTGCCAACACTCAACGCAAACAAGTACTCTGGAACTTTATCATCATTCCAACGGAAAGCAAATAAGTTCTAGTTTTAGTTTCTCCCTGCTCCTGAGCTAGTGAACTACAGTAGAAACCGCTCATAGTGACACCATTACAGCGGACAATATTTGTCATTGTTTTTCGTTGTTATTTGATTTCCAATAATAAATATATACATGCATTTGCATAAAGCAGCATATTTACCCACTCCCATGTTGATAAGTAGGGGTGTAACGATTCATCTACTACATCGATGTATCGATTTTTATTCCTACGATCCAACTACATCGATAGGTACTCGGCAAGTTGTCCTTCACGGGAGACGTATATTGATATAAAATCGATCTGAAACGCAAAAATCGATTGTATGGATACTAAGGATTAGCATCTTCTATTTAAGGACGACAAACGTTATATGAAAGTGTTTTTTAGCACTTTCATTAGTAAAGAAATGTTCAACGTTATTCCGGTTCACTCTCCAGACATGCGGCAGTTTGCCAGCTCCGCCCACTGCAGCGCGAGCACGCATCCATGGCGTGCATGCAGACGAACGGCGCACTGGACTCCTCCTCTCTCACCCGGTAACGGCGTAGAGGGAGACGGGCACCGGACTGCATGAACTGCCAGCGCTGCGGTGCAGAGGAGTCAGTCGGCAGAGTTTCAGGCGCTATCAATCCACTTGACGAGGATAGCTTCACCCACAGGTGCTTCCCTCGTGCGCTGCCGTTTTTTCATTCAGAGAAAATGACTTTCCTTTCCCCGTCATAATATCCAATTGCACACAGCATCAGCCACACGTATCCAGCCGGAGAGCAGACTGTCCGCGAGGCAAATTATAAAGTAAAAAACAAAACAGAAATTCAACTAACATTAGTCTAACATAGTTTTAATATATTTTTCCGTATGTTTTCATGTATGAAAAGATCCCAAGCAGACTACTTGATTAATATAAGCAAATTATTTAAACACCGTTTGTAAAGGAATGATTCTGTCCCAAGCTGTTTGATCATTATCAGCTGTTTGATCACTATCAGCTGTTTGATCACTATCAGCGGTTGATCTCTGTATCATTGATCTACTGTTTCTATTGAAAATGAGGACAGAAGCAGCAGGTTAAACCACTGTTCATTTAACTTGAAGAGAAGTTGGTTTATTATATTTAGTGTTAAATATTGCACTGCCTTGTATCTTGAGAACTGAATCAGCAGGTCCTGCAGTTGCACTTTTTATTATTTTCAAATAAAAGGTGTATGTATTTGCCATTAATCGTTGTTTACTTGTTTATATCCATAATTAATTTATCCCCGATTCCCTTACAAGAAAAACTTTGAGGAATGAGAATTGAGCTCTGTCCAGTATCAGATATTTATTTCACAGTCACACTGACTGAATTTTTGGCAAAAAAGTTACTGTATTGATTTCAAGTCATTGAATCGAATCGTATCGTATCACTCTAGATCAGCCATTCTCAAAAACGTAGTCTCCTCAAAGCTTATGAGAAACTGCCAAAAATGAGCCAACGAAATGCAGCAGCGAAACTTGGTGTTCCTCAGGCTACCTTGTGTAGTCTACAGAAAACTAATGTGCACGGGGAAAGCACCTGTGGTTGATGCCGCCCTCGTCAAGTGGAATGATAATGCCTGGTCACGTAGTGCCGCCAAAGTGAAACTCTGCCAATTCTCAACCGGGTCTGTACCATCACAGCGCAGGCAACGCATGCAGACGGATGGCACCCGCTCTGGGTGAGCTCTGGGCACTGTGCCGCCAGTGCCCAGAGCTCACCCGCCGATAAAAAGTGAGCGAGGGGCCCAGGCAAAGGTGCGCCGTTCATCGCATGCAGTGCCTGCGCTGCAGTGACACAGAGCCAGGCGAAAGCCGGTAAAGCCTCACCCCAAGAAAGCCCTTGGTGAGGGAAAAGGCAGAAGATTTGGCAACAAGCTAGTGAATAGCGAAGTGGTCCACTTAATTACTTTATATGCATGTAATAAATATAACAATGTCGAACAGATGGTAATCTGCAGGAGAAATATAAAAAAATAAACAATAACAAAACTATAATAATCATCCGGACCCGGACAGACATGATCACTAGCGGTTTCCATTGTATTACTGACAACAATATTAGGACTGGAGATGGAAGTTTTGGGAGAGAGGTAAGGGGATAAAGACAGGAAAGAACATGCAAGAAGGAAAACTTTATTTTCAGGGCTGTCAAATAAAATATTTAATCACAATTAATCTCATGATTGTCCAGAGTGAAGCGTGATTACGCGCACATTTTCGATCTGATCAAAATGTACCTTAAAGGGAGATTTGCGACAAGCTAGTACAGACGTAGGCAAAGTTGTTGGTAACGTTCCGTTAAAGAGAGAAAAACCCACAATGGTCACTGAAATAACTTGAAACTGACAAAAGTAATAATAAATAAAAATTCACTGAAAATTAACTAATGAAAATCAGATATTGTTTTTGAATTATGGTTCAGCAGAATCATTTAAAAAAACAAACTAATGAAACTGGCCTAGACAAAAATGATGGTAACATTAACTTAATATTTTGTTGCACAACCTTTTGAGGCAATCACTGCAATCAAGTGATTTCTGTAACTCTCAATGAGACTTCTGCACCTGTTGACAGGTATGTTGGCCCACTCCTCGTGAGCAAACTGCTCCAGCTGTCTCAGGTTTGAAGGGTGCCTTCTCCAGACAGCATGTTTCAGCTCCTTCCACAGATGTTCAATAGGATTTAGATCAGGGCTCATAGAAGGCCACTTCAGAATAGTCCAATGTTTTGTTCTTAGCCATTCTTGGGTGTTTTTAGCTGTGTTTTGGGTCATTATCCTGTTTGAGGACCCATGACCTGCAACTGAGACCAAGCTTTCTGACACTGGGCAGCACATTTCGCTCCAGAATGCCTTGATAGTCTTGAGATTTCATTGCACCCTGCACAGATTCAAGACACCCTGTGCCAGATGCAACAAAGCAGCCCCATAACATAACCGAGACTCCTCCATGTTTCACTGTAGGTACAGTGTTCTTTTCTTTGGATGCTTCATCTCTTCGTCTGTGAACATAGAGCTGATGTGACTTTCCAAAAAGCTCCAGTTTTGTCTCATCTGTCCAAAGGACATTCTCCCAGAAGCTTTGTGGCTTGTCAATATGCATTTTGGAAAATTCCAGTCTCGCTTTTTTATGATTTGGTGTCCTCCTCGGTTGTCTTCCATTAAGTCCACTTTGGCTCAAACAGTGACGGATGGTGCGATCTGACACTGATGTACCTTGACCTTGGAGTTCACCTCTAATCTCTTTGGAAGTTGTTCTGGGCTCTTTGGTTACCATTCGTATTATCCGTCTCTTCAATATGTCATCAATTTTCCTCTTGCGGCCACGTCCAGGGAGGTTGGCTACAGTCCCATGGACCTTAAACTTCTGAATAATATGTGCAGCTGTAGTCACAGGAACGTCAAGCTGCTTGGAGATGGTCTTATAGCCTTTACCTTTAACATGAAGGTCTATAATGTTCTTTCTGATCTCCTGAGACAACTCTCTCCTTAGCTTTCTGTGGTCCATGTTCAGTGTGGTACACACCATGACACCAAACAGCACAGTGACTACTTTTCACCCTTTAAATAGGCAGACTGACTGATTACAAGTTTGAAGACACCTGTGATGCTAATTACAGGACACACCTTAGTTTAATATGTCCCTATGGTCACATTATTTTCAATCTTTTCTAGGGCTACCATCATTTTTGTCTAGGCCAGTTTCATCAGTTTGTTTTTTAAAATGATTCTGTTGAACCACAATTCAAAAGCAACAGCTGATTTTCATTAGTTAATTTTCAGTAAATTTTTATTTATTATTACTTTTGTCAGTTTCAAGTTATTTCAGTGACCATTGTGGGTTTTTCTCTCTTTAACGGAACGTTACCAACAACTTTGCCTACGTCTGTATGACATGGCTAGTACCAATAGATTTTAAAAATCGCAAGTTGCGTTAATGCGTTAAAGAAATGAATGGCGTTAAAACAAATTTGCGTTAATGTGTTATTATCGCATTAACTTTGACAGCCCTAATTTATTTGTTAATTGATTCAATGCAGCTACATAGGCTACTAAAGGAGGAAAGAAATACCCCAAAAGTTTCAGACGATCAACACGACTTTGGATGCAGACCATTTTCCTTTCAGCTTGTCTGCTCCTCATACAAATACATAAGCTAACCAAGTCTCTATGTTTAGGAGCTTCCTGACTACTACGGTCATGTTGGAAATAGCCATTTCTGACTTAGCTTTTCCTAATTAGTAATCAGCGATGAGGTCATGTACACAAGTTTAACATGTAATATGGCTGGCAATAGCATAGTGGTTTAGAAAGAAATCCAGCAATGTCTGATGCATCATCGGCTGAACAAAGCTTACCTCATTCTGTTTTTATAGGGTTTTCAAATGGATTAATGATAAAAAGCTGAAATAACAGGAACTATTGGACAGAGTTCACTGGCAGCAACACAAGACCTTTCCAAAGGCACGTCTGGGCTCTACAACAAGAGTGAAATCTTTCCTGAAAAACAATGTTCATGAAGGAATAGGGTGTGTTGTGCAAAAGATAATTTATCCTTATAAAATAAAAATTTAATTCTTCAGACATGACATAAAAGTGTCTGGTGGAGGGTGTTGACATGATGGATGGTCATGACATCATGCAGTGGGTGTGGGGATTATTTTGTATTGGGAAAGGGAACAATAAAGTTTAGAAGTGGACCTCCTTCAAAGTGCCGAAGACCTTCAGCTGAGGTGATGAGTTATGTTCAAAGACAATAATAGCCACCAGCATGCAGCCAGATCAACGTTAAAATGAGGGACCCAGTCAAAGAAATCTGAACTCTATGGGAAAACAATGCGTCTTAGATTGTTGTTTATTGGCTCACACCATCCAGCTTGACTGGGAAAGAGAAAAAACTTCAACTTAGATTGGGAGAAAATCCCCAATTCAGAATTGCCAAGCAGATACTGACATACAGTATAAAAGAGTATTTAAAGCTGTCATTCTTGCCTCATATGCTACTAGACAGTATCATAATAAATTTAGGGCTGACAAAGTTAACACGATAATAACGCGTTAACGCAAATTTGCTTTAACGGCACTCGTTTTTTTAATGCATTAACGCAATTGATTATTCAGAAGTTGTAGCAGGCTCAGTTTTAAAACTAAAGTGAAGATCATGGCATCATATGAAACTAGAAAACTTAAGAAATCTATTGGTTCCAACCAATGCCATACTAAAATAAAGCTTGTTGCGAAGGAGGCTAAATAACGCTCCAAACTTTTGGTGAGGGAAAACTACATGTCCATCTCCAAAGGGGTCCCTTGACCTCTGACCTCCAGATCAGTGAATGTAAATGGGTTCTATGGGTACCCACGAGTCTCCCCTTTACAGACATGCCCACTTTATGATAATCACATGCAGTTTGGGGCAAGTCATAGTCAAGTCAGCACACTGACACACTGACAGCTGTTGTTGCCTGTTGGGCTGCAGTTTGCCATGCATATTTTATGCTAAATGCAGTACCTGTGAGGGTTTCTGGACAATATCTGTCATTGCTTTGTGTTGTTAATTGATTTCCAATAATAAATATATACATAAATTTGCATAAAGCCAGTATATATGTGTCCACTCCCATGTTAATGAGTGTATCAAATACTTGACAAATCTCCCTTTAAGGTACATTTTTAACAGATAAAAGCGTGTGATTAATCTCGATTAACTATGTACAATTTCCAATCAACCAGCAATAATTCCAAAGTTCTACATATTCTTAAATATGTCACTTATATCATTGTTGGTGCCACTAGAAAACAGACGCTGCACTGCACATACAATCACAGAGTTCAATCTGCACTCTAAAACTCTCCGAAAAAATGTCTGTTTCGAAGGCATCATTAGTTAAAGAGTAATCAAGAGTTGAACCCACAAACAGAAAGTAATCAAACCCTTAAAGTGATTCTCCTTAATAAGAAAGATAATCTCCTCCACTTTAGCTTGATTCTCCTCAGCTCAGTTGGATCCTCAGTGTAATTGCTCTTGTTAATCAAGCCTTAATTTATTGACGAGATTCATTTGGAAGGCACGTCTTGAAAACATAAAATCTCTCCCAATCTGGGGATGCCAACATCTTGAAATTAAGAACGCAAAGTAGAGTGAGACCAGATTAAGTTTAAGAGTGTTGGAGATGTCGCCAGAGACTGATGTAACCAACAATCAGCATCTGTCACTGCTTCTTAAACCAGTAGAGCCAATAAACCATCTCAACACACTCTTGTTGATAGCGTATTTGTTAAAAAACTGCAACATTTTTGATACCGTGGTAATAAATAAAGCTGGTATTGAACTACAATAATTCTAATGAATTGCAGTGGTAGTTCAATATTTATGTTGGATCATTGTAAATCTCAAATCTTATCTTTAAATACAGAAAGTGTCAAACAGGGTGTGTAAAAACAAGCTGCAGAATGATGAACTTCGATGGCTATTCAAACGTAATTAGGCCATCAAAGCAGCATTGTTTTCCCATAGTTTTTTATTATAACAATCAATTCTGACAAAACTCCTCAATCTCTTCTCAGTAAAGCATCTATAATCTTGCTTTGCCTGGTGCACAGCTGTCTGGCACAATACTTTAAATTGAGAATATTGTATGTCAATTTTGCTTAACAATTGTGGGATAACGGTAAATGATAAAACATGATGTAACAATACCACAAGTAGAGAACAGTCATATACCTCAAAGGGTGAATTGCAACTGCGCTGCCAAGCAAATAGCGTCTCGGCTCTCCTGTGCTATTTGTGCATATTCAAATTAGGTAATATACAGACATTTGGCGCAAAATTGGCCCCTTTCTATGCAAATGAGCCTCATTGCAAAAACAGTCCAAATCACAAAAATCAAGATGTTCACCATCTTATTTAGCATGATAGCATGCTAATATTTGCCAATTAGCACCATAGAAAAACTACACTTGAGGCTGATGAGAATGCCATTAGTTCTGCAGGTATCTGGTCATAATCCGAAGTAGTGGACACACTGAAATTTTGACCTGATGATGGTGCTAGATGGGAAGTGAAGGGATTTCACCATTTTGACAATTCAAGGGGACATGAATGTACCAAATTCATGGCAACCCATCCAGTAGTAGTAGTTGAGACATTTCACTCAAAATTACAAATGGCTGCCTGTCTACAATGTAGAACAGTCCAAAATAAGTTGGACATCGATAATTTTAACATCTCCATCAGCCATTGCAGAGTAAGCATAAACATATTTAAAAAAAGACATGCTATGGGTGCATGTCTGAAGTGCGTATTGGCTTTAGTGGACTGCACTGGAGATCTGTGTTCCCAGAAAAGCAACACATATAAAGAAATACATATATAGCACGATACCAAAGCAGCTTGAAGTTTTGGTTTAGGTTTAGTTTTTGGTCAGAACTATGATAATTTTAAGGAAAAAGGGGACAAGCATGGCTGAAAATATGCTTTATGTATCATTTCATTAACAGATAAATGGCTTATATTTCTTATTAGGGCTGTCAATGTTAACGCGATAACGCGATAATGCATTAATGCAAATTCCTTTTAACGGCATTAATTCCTTTAACGCATTAACGCAACTTGCGATTTTTAGGTTGTAGCGGGCTCAGGGTTGGAGTGAAGATACTGGTATCATATGAAACTAGACTAAACCTAAAGAATCCATTGATACCAACCATGTTTGTTGGGAAGGAGGCTAAATAACGCTCCAAACTTACACTATATTTTGGCGAGGAAAAAGTGGCATGGTCATTTTCAAACCTCCAGACCTCCAGATCAGTGAATGTAAATGGGTTCTATGGGTACCCACGAGTCTCCCCTTTACAGACATACCCACTTTATGATAATCACATGCAGTTTGGGTCAAGTCATAGTCAAGTCAGCACACTGACACACTGACAGCTGTTGTTGCCTGTTGGGCTGCAGTTTGCCATGCTATGATTTGGGCATATTTTATGCTAAATGCAGTACCTGTGAGGGTTTCTGGACAATATCTGTCATTGTTTTGTGTTGTTAATTGATTTCCAATAATAAATATATACATACATTTGCATAAAGCCAGTATATATGTGTCCACTCCCATGTTAATGAGCGTATCAAATACTTGACAAATCTCCCTTTTCGGTACTTTTTGAACAGATAAAAAAAATGTGTGATGTGTGATTGATTTGCGATTAATCGTGATTAACTATGGACAATCACACAAATAATCACTATTAAATATTTTGACAGCCCTATTTCTTATATTCAGTAATGACTGTGTAAGCATACAGAATCCAGCATCCAATAAAACACTATGGAAAAAAAGAACAATTGACACTGGCATGCAATCAGGATTATTAGCTCTAAGGCTGATACAGTCCCGGCATAATTTTAAGATAAAAGTTAGAGATTATCACTCTACACCATCACTGAAGTCAGCAGCCGCAGCCCTTAAAGCTAAGTCAAATAATTTACCTCTTCTCTCCCCTACTACTGCCAGGCACCTGCCACTGAATGTTTGAAGTATGAAAGTAAGAGCCAGGAGGAAGGTCAGACCTGTTGAGGTGTAGATATCAGCTCGAGTGGATGTTTGTAAAACCAGGATTCTCCAATGACCTGAGCTGCCCCCAACACACACACACAAGCCATCTGCAGGAAAACATAACTCTGCTATTTAACAGTTTCTGTCTTACAACATCTATTCAGTTCGGCCAGACACAACAGATGTGTGCGCTCTCATCTTCGCCTCTGAACCCCTCATATTACTGACAGACAGTTGTAGACAAGGTCAGTCTCGTGGTCAAAACTGTTCTCACTGCAGTGTTGAACTTTAAAAAAAACACTTTCCTAAAATATCTAGTGAGCTGGTGAACAGTCGATATCAAGTCCCTTTTACATACTTGCTGCGCTTGATGCACGGGAACATTGTGTTTCTGTATTGTGTCTAATGCAAGGAAATAGCAATGGGATCTCCTTAGTACCTCTTTCAATCAAGCAGTGACAAATAGAAGTGACAAATAGTTACCAACAAGCAGCCTATATATACACACTTTTGAACAATGCAAAAAAGACATTATATTATAATACTATTTTGACAAAACAAACAGCATTCTCTCACTGTATATGTTAATGCTACAACAAAATGAAAATATTAAATTGAAAATTAAGCATTAAATGATACTCACAGTTTCTCTTTAGATAATTGAAGCACAGAAAAGTGCTAGCTTCACTAAATGGCAGTCACTTGGAAGGCTCCTCTCACCCCTAGAAAGCCTTATGCAGCTGAAATGACTCACATCCCCTCTCCCAACCTCTGTCAACCATCATGAGGAGGTAAACATTTCCAAATATGGAGAAAATATGAAGACAGTATTGAGGGCAATATCAGTTTGGTTTGCTTTTAACATGGAATGTCATACTGTGTGAGCCAGAGTCACTCAGCAGAGCCAGTTCTGTGGTGCATACCTTTCGCTAGGAATAATAAAAATGATTGTAGAGAACTTTTCACAATCGGTTTGGGTTAGGTCTGACCTAAGATGGGTAACACTGTGAGCCTGCCCTACAAGCTTGATTTTTAAAGGGAAGATAGTCAAAATGTAGAGAAGAGACGATGAGTTAGCTTAAAAGCTGTAAGTGTGAAATAGACAAAAATGCAGAGAAATAGACTAAATTTACTTTTTTGCTAACCAGGTGATCAGGGCCAAATTAGAAAGTAAAGATAGCCCATTTACTGGGAGAAGCTGTCTTGTCAAACAGATTGTGTTCAAGTTATTATGAAGGTATAATTAAAGTGTGATTACTACTCCTCATGAGTGCCATGGGTCAGTGGGGATCAGTTCCATTAACAGCTGCTAAGAGAGAACATTACACCTCCCTGCCTGGACTGGAACAGTTCTCGTCTCCTCAAACAGCACAACCTACTTCATCCAAATCCCAAAGGAACGGCCCGCATTCAGACAATTGAATTCTGACATGTTCATAAATTCTTTTAAAAATATATCTTGTATTTGCATTTATAATACAATCTCTGCTTTTTTTCTGTCAACCTTCCATAATTCCTTAAGTCCTAAATCTGGTATAAATCTGATTTGTAACGATGCCAAGTCAGTCTGAACGGTCATATAAAAAATCGGGTAAGCAGATGAGAAAAGATGTGTTTTGAGGCGGGACTGGAATATGGTGAGGGAATCAGAGTCTCTGATGAGATTGGGGAGTGAGTTCCAGAGCTTGGGAGCTGCCCTGGAGAATGCTCTGTCCCCAAAGCTGCGGAGTTTGGACTTGGGGGTGGAGAGTAAACCAGCTGAGGTGGATCTGAGGGACCGTTGAGGTTGGTAGGGGGAGAGGAGTTCAGAGAGATAGGGGGGTGCAAGTTGGTGGAGGGCTTTGTAGGTGAGGGTCAGGATTTTGTAGGAGATCCGGTGGGAGATGGGGAGGCAGTGAAGGTCTTTCAGGACTGGGGTGATATGATGCCATGATTTGGTGTGGGTGAGGAGTCGGGCAGCTGCATTCTGGACCAGTTGTAGTTTATTGATGGAGGTGTTGCTGATGCCATAGAGGAGTGAGTTGCAATAGTCAAGGCGGGAGGAGATGAAGGCGTGGATGAGTTTCTCTGCTGTAGGGGGTGTGAGGGAGGGACGGATCTTTGCGATATTGCGAAGGTGGAAGAAGGATATTTTGACCAGTTGGCGGATGTGGGGCTCGAGGGAGAGGGTTGAGTCAAAGATCACGCCAAGGTTGCGTGCCTGGGGGGAGGGGGAAACAGAAGTGCCATCGATGTTGAGTGTGAGGTTGTTGGTTTTGGTGAGGGTGGATTTGGAGCCGATGAGGAGGAGTTGTGTTTTGTCGCTGTTTAGTTTTAGAAAATTCTGTTGCATCCAGGCTTTAATTGCAGAGAGGCAGGAGTTGATGTGGGAGAGCGGTGGGTTGTGGGGGGTGTTGGTGCTGAGGTAGATCTGAGTGTCGTCAGCATAGCAGTGGAAGTCCAGGTTGAAGTGGCGTAGGATCTGACCGAGGGGGAATATGTAGATTATGAACAGGAGTGGACCGAGTACAGAGCCTTGGGGGACACCTTGTGTGACTGTGGATGTGGCAGAGGAGTTGTTGTGAAGGGAGATGAAATGAGATCTGTTGGTGAGGTATGACCGGAGCCAGCTGAGTGCAGTACCTTCGATACCGATGTCTTGGAGTCTGGTGAGAAGAATGTTGTGACATACGGTATCGAAGGCTGCACTCAGGTCCAGGAGGATGAGGATGTTGAGGGCTCCGGTGTCAGCAGAGGTGAGGAGGTGATTGAGGACTTGGAGGAGTGCAGTTTCTGTGCTGTGGAGGGGGCGAAAGCCAGATTGGAGGGGTTCAAGCAGGTTGTTGGAATGCAGGTGGGATTGGAGCTGGGTGGAGACGAGGCGTTCGAGGGTTTTGGAGAGGAAGGGGAGGTTGGAGATAGGGCGGTAGTGATTGAGACAGGAGGGGTCCAGACCAGGTTTCTTGAGTGTGGGGGTGACAGCAGCAGTTTTGAAGGCTGAGGGGACAGTTCTATGGGACAGTGAGGAGTTGAAAAGGTCGGTGAGGTAGGGGCATAGGACAGGGAGGCAGGACTTCAGCAGGGGAGTGGGGAGGGGGTCGAGGGAGCAGGTGGTGGGTTTGGATGTGCTGATGAGTTTGGCAATGGCTGCTTAGTCAACAGGGTCGAACCGGAAGCGTATTAGAAGAAACAGGGTCACATGACAACGTGGCTACAATGTCAATGCAGACATAAAAGCCTTAAATATAACATAAAACAAGCAAAAGACTTGACTAAAAGAGCCATGACTACACTACATAAGGTGTGCTTTTTACAATGAGCTAAACCATATTGAATGCAACAAAGCCAGCTATGAGTCAGTTGAGATACATGGAGAAACCATAATGCTATGACTGTACTGGATGCTCATACATACTTCTGCATAAGCATTCAGGTATCAGGTCTTTGCTACTGCTGCAAGTCAGTTCAGGGCAACTTCTTCAGATTGGTATTAGATTTTAGCCACTTTACAAAACACAGTGTCAATCTAACAAACCAAATGGGCCATAACAGGGCAGGAATTTCACCGGCTGCCACGGCCGGCATGGCAGCCATGGCCATCATTGCCCCTCTGTCTGGCCTTGATGCCATTATGTAAATCGTATGCCCTGCCACCACAGTGGCCTTGTTTTCTTCACTGCCTCTTTCCTGTCAATATGTTATTTAGACACCAGTGTCTTTTGTTGAGATTCAGAACTCTTACTGGGCAACATCCAAGGAAACGTTGTGCACATAACCAGTCGCGGGTTCAATTTCGAGCCTGGTATGAACCGAAAGGAAAACTGTGCTATTTATGACGATAGTTTGACGGACGCATCTTCACCGTTTTCCAACTGCGACATGGCAGAGCTCATCGCAGGCACTCCAGGCAATGCTTGTGATTGAGGGTCCAAGAAGCGTCTCTATGCTCTGCTTGGCAAAGAATATACGCCTAGTCTATTTTTAATGGCGCCACTGTGTGCAGTGTCTCCTTCGCTGGTTGAAGGGATGCACCCAAAACCAGCTCCTTCTCCTTCTACTTTTTAAAAAAGTATCATAATCGAAGCAGCAAAACCAGAGATATCAATAATTACCCATAATGCAAGTCTGATTGTCGATAGTTCGGTTGGAGATCCAGGTGTGTTATGCTATGCTATGTAGCTGCTAGCCTCAAGCAGAGATGAGCAGCGGGTTACAGAGGTCTGGTCAGCTCACTTCTCTCTAACTCCACACCTACAGATTTTTTTCATTTCAAACTTGTAGTCTTCAGACCCAACCGACGCTGACTCAAGTGACTCACTTGAGGATATTTATCAGATATCCTGAAGCTCCCTCTGGCACCAGAAAAGGCTTTATACAACTTTGTTTACCAATGCAGTTAACCTTCTTCCCCTTTAAGGATTGCAGATTGGCCCAACACAAAGATGACATTTCACCTGCTGTGCAAAATGCTCACAGAGATATTACAGTAATAACAAGCTGGCCAGTAAAGTATAGCACCACAGCCCCAGCGAGGCGGAGGAAGCCTCGCAATCAAAATAGAACCTGCCCTTACCTGTCAACAACAAGAACTATTTTTTTATGTTTTTATTTTTCAAAAATTACAATTTCATAAAGTGATATTGTCTGTATTTCCACAGCCAACATTGGCGTAAAAATAAAACAAAACAACAAAAATATAAAAAAAAAAAAAATCTTATCTGGTCCATAGTCAATCATCACTCACTCATCTTCAACCGCTTATCCGGGGTCGGGTCACGGGGGCAACAGTCCAGCAGGGGACCCCAAACTTCTCTTTCCCGGGCTACATTAACCAACTCTGACTGAGGGATCCCGAGGCGTTCCCAGGCCAGTGTGGAGATACAATCTCTCCACCTAGTCCTGGGTCTTCCCCGTGGCCTCCTCCCAGCTGGTCGAGCATGGAACACCTCCCTAAGGAGGCGCCCAGGGGGGCATCCTTAACAGATGCCCGAACCACCTTAGCTGGCTCTTTTCAACGCAAAGGAGCAGCGGCTCTACTCCGAGTCCCTCACTGATGACTGAGCTTCTCACCCCATCTCTAAGGGAGACGCCAGCCACCCTCCTGAGGAAACTCATTTCAGCCGCTTGTACCCGCAATCTAGTTCTTTGGGTCATGACCCAGCCCTCATGACCGTAGGTGAGAGTAAGAACGAAGATTGATCGGTAGATCGAGAGCCGATCGAGGTCCATAATTTTCTTTCTTATATACGTAAGAGACTTTAGTCCAAAAGACATTTTGATGAGCTATGGGAGGATGAAAGGCTAATGAATACTGAGGAGCATTTCAAAGAGTCAGTATTTTATACAGCTATAGACACTGCCATCGCACAGGTGACACGCAGGTTCCATAGCATGCAAGATGTGGCACAGAGGTTTGGGTTTTTACACCCACAAGAACTTCTGATGATGAAATGTACAAATCAGCAAGTGCCCTACCTGACCAATACAAAGATGACTTATCTTTTTTTTTTTTTTTTTTTTTTTTAAGTTATTTTTTTGGGGGCATTTTTCCATTTTTTTTTTATGATAGGACAGTGGATAGAGTCTTGAAAGGGGGGAGAGAGAGAGTGGATGCGGAAAGGGCCACATGCCGGATTCGAACCCGGGCCGCCGCGGTCAGGACCAAGCCTTAATACATGGACGCCCGCTCTACCAACTGAGCTAACCCAGGCGCCCAAAGATGACTTATCTGCGGATTTTCCAGATCAAGTGCTCTCATTTGGACACACATTACTGTCTGCCATAAAGGAAATAGAGCATGACTTTGTTAAAGATATGGCGCACACTCTATTCATAAAGCAGCATATTCATTTACCAAGAGTGCCTGATTCAGCCACCGCTGAAACTAATCAAAACATATCTGAGATTGCCAGTGTATTTTTTGTTCACTCGATTTTCCTTTCACAAAAGGATATTAAAATACAAAAAATTAGTGCTTATTTGATTTTCATTTTAAAATACAAATATTAAAATTCAATTCAATTCAGTTTATTTTTATATATCGTCAAATCATAACAGAAGTTATCTCGAGAAGCTTTTTATATAGAGCAAGCCTAGACTAAGTCATTTTGATGGTACTACACTGCATAAGTCTGAGGTTATTCAATATTTTTATAGCATCTCTTTTGGGCGTTGCACTTTGTAGACGGTCCCTGACCACTCGTCTCACAGCCAGCTGCACATAGAGACCAATGTAACGTGTCCAGCTCGGAGTACGGCTCGTTTTGATTAAAATGAGGTTGTAGCTCGTTGTCTACCTTACTACGGTTAGAAAGAGATGTCGTTTGTGCTTTAACAACGTTTAAGTTATGAGTTATTGAGAACTTCTGAAGTTCAAATCTGTCAATATCTTTCCAACTTTACCGAAGTTAATTACTCTGCAGTCATGTCTTCTTCCCTGAGACCCATTCTTTTATTGTCTCCAAAAACCACGTACTGATCCATGTCCATCACCTTCAGTTACACAGCAGCACCGTACTTTTTTTTCTCTCATACACGGCACCGTCCTCATATGCGGCACCGTCCTCATACACAGCACCGTCCTCATACACGCTCTTACGCAACTCCCGGTCACAGAGTATGAAAAAACTGGTGTTTTTTCGTCTCTGTCTTCTAGTGATTTTATTTTTTGTTTTTAGAAATAGAAAATGAAAAACAACCCGTTTTTTAAGTTTAGTTCATCCCTTTTTGACCCTGATAAAAACAAGCGCCTTGTATTTCAATTTTTAGGGCCCGAGCACCGACAACGTCGGACCAGCGAAGGCCCTATTGAAACTGTAGAGTTTATTAGGGCCTGAGCACCGACAACGTCGGACCAGCGAAGGCCCTATTGAAACTGTAACATTTATTAGGGCCCGAGCACCGACAACGTCGGACCAGCGTAGGTCCTATTGAAACTGTAGCGTTTATTAGGGCCCGAGCACCGACAACGTCGGACCAGCGAAGGCCCTATTGAAACTGTAGCGTTTATTAGGGCCCAGGCACCGACAACGTCGGACCAGCGAAGGCCCTAATGAAACTGTAAGGGTTCTTCTTTTTCTTTATTATTATTTTTCTCTCAAATGAATCGCCTTTTTGACGACCTTAGCCATCTCAAAAAGTTGTTAAACTTGGCAGACTTATCAGACGCGGTGAAAAATTTCATTTTTTAAGGGTCTCGGCCTTGAGTGTTGCAAAATGACTCACTAGCGCCCCCTAGAAAATTGGAAAAATTGAGCCACTCGCTCCGGTTTCACCTACATGTATGAAATTTGGCAGACAGATGTAACATGTGGAGACACACAAAAAAGCCTCTGGGAGGTATGGCCAAAACTCAACAGGAAGTCAGCCATCTTAGATTTAATATGTGATTTTTGCCCATTTTTTGCGTTTTATAGGGCGTGTACTTTAACAAATTCCTCCTACAGATGTCATCAGATTGACTTGAAATTTGGTCAGGACCATCTTTAGACCTTGAGGATGACAAGTTATCAAAATGGTGAGTTTTCACTGAACGACCTGACCGTGGCGTGGCGGCCATTTTGAGCCATTCGCCATGAAACAGGAAGTTGTTGTAACTCAACTGTACATAGTCCGATCTGCCCCAAATTTCTCAGGTATGATAAGAGTTCAGTCCTGAGGACATGTATATGCAAAAATATACTCATAGCCCCGCCCCAAGACGTTAGCCACGCCCCCTTTCATAACTCATGAACCGTTTGTCGTAGAGTCTTGTGGGAGGTGTCATATCCCTCAGCAGAGAGTTCCTGTTAAGTTGGTATTTTTATCCCCGCCCCCAACACATTAGCCACGCCCCCTTTTAATAACTCATGAACCATTTGTACTAGACTCTTGTGGGAGGTGTCATATCACTCAGCAGAGAGTGCCTGTTAAGTTGGTATTGTTATCCCCGCCCCTACACATAAGCCCCACCCCCTTTATAACTCGTGAACCGTTTGTCGTAGAGCCTTGTGGCAGGCGTCGTGGCGCTCGTCAGAGTTTCTGTTTCACCGTGCCGCATCAGTCGGCGTCCCGCCAGTACCCCCGACTCGCGAGTAGGGGCGATGGTCCGTTCATCGCTGCTCGCAGCTTTAATTATTTTTGTATTTTAAAATGAAAATCAATTAACCACAAATTTTTGGTATTTTAATATCCTTTTATGAAAGGAAAATCGAATGACCAAAAGATACACTGGCCAGAGAAGCACCGTGGCACAGGAGGGACTGTCAACACTGGCCATCCTGACACACAGTCTGGACTTAAAGAGGCTGGTATGGGATTTTGCTCATTGATACGTCAAAAGATGTGCGCGTGTATATTCGCGTGGAGGCCTGTAAGAAAACAGATATTCAGTCATATTTCTAAGAAGAACGTGTAGTATTCACTATTAATGAAATATTTGTCGCTATGTTTAAGAAATTCGAAATAAAATTGATTTGTCCTCAAAGGAAAAATTTGTTCTATATACTGTATCTTCACTGTGCAGTTGTTTAACAATCTGAGTGGGCTGGTGAGCTTTTTTACAATAACTTTGATAAAGAAGTCTTGCACCCTGCAACAATGAGTAATGAGGAGTCAAATACGAAGTACCCCAGACAGCTTTCGTCCATGACTGTCGCAGGATCAGCATCTTGAAAGCAGTTGTGACACTTCATGGTTTGTTAAAAAGCTCCAACGGTTTAAAATGTATTCAATATAATTAACTCCATAATCTGTGTCCAGTGTTCTTAAGTGTTACTTTTCGTTATGCGTTTGAAATGATAAGTATCCTCACTATGAAAGATGTTAAAATTTGCCTGTTCTGTGCTACATGGGAGGGGCCCACTCAGGGTTAGTTGCAGGCGGGGCCTTTTGTCTTTGCGTTACTGTGCTGATGACAAGTCTATATGGATTCTCACTGAGAGATACACCGTGCAACACAAGGATTTACTAACAATGAAGTCCTCGCACTGGGTACAACCAAGCATATTTTGCTTTTCTGTGTTCACCACTGAGCTACTTTAAGTTCACAAACCATCCTCATGGGCAAATTCGGTGATATTTTTGACAGTGATTTGACCCTGACTTGCTAAATTATGTTGATACTTTTGCACTTAAACTGCAACACATGACCTTCCAAACATAAGTTCTTCTACTACCACCCAACAGGAAGGCACCAAAGCAGGACAAAAACAAGA